>NW_022196891.1:11058280-11105029 GCF_008632895.1 Mastomys coucha
CTTATATAGACTCTCTTCCCTTATATAGACTCTCTTCCTTATATAGACTCTCTCCCCTTATATAGACTTTCTCCCCTTATATAGGCTCTCTTCCCTTATATAGACTCTCTCCCCTTATATAGGCTCTCTTCCTTATATAGACTCTCTTCCTTATATAGACTCTCCCCTTATATAGACTCTCTTCCTTATATAGACTCTCTTCCTTATATAGGCTCTCTTCCTTATATAGACTCTCTTCCTTATATAGGCTCTCTACCTTATATAGGCTCTCTTCCCTTATAATAGGCTCTCTTCCCTTATATAGACTCTCTTCCCTTATATAGGCTTACAGCAGAAAGTGTTCCAGATTAAAGGTTTATTTTCTTGCCTTAAGCTCCATATCTAGCATGTGTCTTCCTGCCTAAAAGTGAATTCACCCATTTTAAATCAATCAATCAAACAAACAAACAAACAAATCTCTTACAGGTGTGCCCTCCATTTGTAGATTGTGGTTCATCCCAGAAATAGTCAAGTATGCAAACAGAAGGAGTCATCAGAGTGATTAGGCAACTGATAGAACCATCAATTTTAATAATGAAGGAAAGAAAAATACCTTCTTTAAAAATTGAAAGAGAGGCTAGGCTATGGTGGCACACACCTTTAGTCCCAGCACTTGGAAGGCAGAGGCAGGTGGATTTCTGAGTTCGAGGCCAGCCTGGTCTACAGAGTGAGTTCCAGGACAGCCAGGGCTAAGCAGAGAAGCCCTGTCTTGAGAAAAAGAAAGGAAGAAAGAAAGAAAGAGACAAAGAAAGAAAGAAGGAAAGAAAAAAAAATTAAAAGAATAAATTTTTTCCCTAACATAAAATTTTCTGTCTTAGAATCTACAGAAGTCAAAAACTTGTTTAAAGAGCAGCAAAAAAATATGTTATCAAAGCTGAATAATATGATCCTGGTTGTTAGTTCTTGACTGGGAAAAAGGTAGTCCCGCGGAAATCATGCCAGCACTATGGTCTCAACTAAGGAGGATGTGGGTGCTTGTTAATGGAGGACAACTAAGGAGGATGTGGGTGCTTGTTAATGGAGGACAACTAAGGAGGATGTGGGTGCTTGTTAATGGAGGACAACCTTCTGCAGCAAAGGGAAAGGCTAGCAAGGAAGGACCATGGTTATCATCTATGTCTCGTTACAAGGCACAGATCACAAAATACAAGCTTATGGCTGGAATAAATAGCAAGTAATACCAGAAAAAATTAAGAAGTCTCGGTGAGATCATCCAATTGTTAGAACCAGCTCTAGTGCAGGTGGAATGGAACTGTTTCAGGATAAGACGGAGAGGTGGGACCTTTGCTAAACTTACTGAATGATGTATGTATGCAATGTAATGTTCTCCCACTGTCACACACATCATATTCTTCTGTGTAAAACTGGATTTCTCAACCTGTCGAACTCACTTCAGAGCATTGTAACAGTCTTGGAAGGAAACATTTAGGAAACAACTATGCTGAACATGTGTAGATATTTTGTCCCTGTTATTATTCTCTAAATGTTAGAAATTCAAAGACTGTTCTCTCATCTAAGTATTAAAGAGATCTCCAACTGCTTATCTGGGATCAGATGAAATATGTCATTCAGAGAGTTATGGCCATACATAGCGTGTTACTGTATCAGAAATTACAACTCATTCAGGGAACCTTGGAATGATGATGTTTATATCTGCATATGAAAATGTATGCAATTGTGTGGAAGGGACTTGTGTATCCCAGGCCATTGGATACCAGAGGACAATTCCATGTTGACCGAGGGAGGGAGGAAATCTCAACTGTCCATGAAAACATAGGTGGAAAGAATGGAACTACGAAGCAGTGGTGTGAATGGTCAGTGTTGTCTGCTTGACAAGATATGGAAAAAAATGCCTGGACATTTTTCTGAAGGAGTTTCCAGATTAAGTTAACTGATGTGGGAAGATCTACCTTGATGTGAGTGATACCATTTAGGTGGTGGATAAATCTGTATAATGAGAGGAAACTAAGCTGAGAAGTAATGTTCCCTTCCCTCTGCTTCCCTACTCCAGGTCTAGTGGGGACAGCTGCTTGATTCTTCTGAGGCTGTGTCTTCCTTAACAGGATAGACTGTACACTCTAACTACGAGTCAAAGTAAATGCTTCCCTCCTTAAGTTGGTTTTGCCAGATGTTTTGTCACAGCATTGAGACAAGTAATGGATACACTAGTCAGTGCCAGTGATCGGTCAGGTTTCAAAACGGTTCTGCCTGTCTGCTAAAATTACGAACCAGACTGAGTAATGTGTCAACCTGAGAAAATGTCATTGTGTCTCAATAATCCACTGTAATTATTTTAGATTGTTTTTGAAGCAATGAATTAAATAATAAAGCTAAATTTGCTTATTCCAATTTACATGATTCTAATTGTTCTAATTAGTGATAAATAAGCAAGTATTCATTCATGAATTAATGAGATAAACCACTACTACTTGTCTTGACTGCCTGTGCGGGTGAAGGAACCTAGAGCGCTGGCAAACCAATCACACATACCCATGCCCAAAATTCACACACACACACACACACACACACACACACACACACACATACACACACATGCTCAAATACACACACACACCAAACACACACAGACACATACAAATACACACATATACACCAAGCACACACAAACACAAACACACGCACACAACACAATGTGAATGTTTGTATGTTTGGATAAATGCATATGTTGTGTATGTATACAAGCAGGTGATGTTGGACTGTCTTTTTTTTCTCTCCACCTTACTATATTTCAAGGGCAGGGTTTCCCATTGAATTCAGAATTCACTGATTAACTAGACTGAAAATTTTTGAGCTCAATGGATCATCTTTTTCTCACCCACTCTCACCAAACAACAGGATTACAGAGATGTGCTACCACAGCCAGGTTTTGTTCTGGGGTGGGGAAACGTGCTTGGCATCCGAATTAAGGTCTTTATTCTAATATAATAGACACTCTTTTTGGCTAAGGCATATCCACACACCACAAGTTGATTTTGAAAATGACCATTTCAATAATATATTCTTTTATATCTATTAATATGGGTATGCGAGTTAATGATATATAGTTTCACAGTGAAGGCAATTTACTGAAATTCAATTTGTCTTTGTTTTGAGATCCTCAAAAGTTGGGAGAATTAGTCTTTTGAAAACAGCTTCAGATTCTGAAACCATCTATTCTGGAAAGCGCTAATACCAAAAATATAACAGCACCAGCCAGGGACACCCCTGGCATCTAGAGAAAATCGTATGTGTTCAAGGCATTGTGAGAACAAGCTAGCTTTGTCATAGAATTGCTTAATGAGCTATTTCTAAGGAGATCAAAATCTATCTTCTAGAAACTTTTTGCGATATTTGTGCTGGCTAGATTTAGGTCTACTTGGCACAGTTTGAGAGAAGGCAAACTCACTTGAAAAAATTGCCTCCACAAAAGCGGGCAGCAGACCAGTTTGTAGAACATCTTTTTAAATTAGTGATTGATGCAGAGTTCCTTCCCTGATTTGAGTGCTGCCAACCCTGGGATGGTGTTCCTAGGGTCTCTAAAAGAGCAGGATAAGAAAGCCATATTGCGGAAGCCACTAAGCACCACTCCTCCACTGTCTCTGCATCGGTTCTTGCCTTCAGGTCAGTGTTCTGATTGAGTTCCTGTTTAGCTTTTCTGTAGTGATAGAGAACAATATGGAGATGTAATCCAAATAACCATTTCCTTCAAACTTGTTTTTTCTTCAAGGTGCTTTATTGTAGCAATAAAAAGCCCTAACTAAAATTATATCCATCTTAAACAAGAAAGCATTATGCTAAATTTAAAGTAAATCAGTGAGGTAGAATGTGGATAGAGCTCTTAACAGTTAGGACCTAAAGAAATAGCAACAGATAGAGAAACTACTGGTGGGCCAGGCACTGGTGGTGCTTGCCTTAAATCCCAGCACTTGGGAGGCAGAGACAGGCAGATTTCTGAGTTCAAGGCCAGCCTGGTCTACAGAGTGAGTTCCAGGACAGCCAAGGCTACACAGAGAAACCCTCTCTTGAAAAAACAAAAAGACAAAAACAAAAACAAAAACAAACAAACAAAAAAAGAAACTACTGGTGCTAAAAGGAATTTAAAAAAAAAAAGGTAGATTGAGGTTAAGCTTAGAATGAGGATGGGTTGCCGAACTATACCTATGTATGACTCTAGGGTACGGTACTCAAAAGGAATCTGTCTAACATTTTTTAATTATTACAGGCTGGGTCTCACGTAGCTCACTGTCTTCAAACTCACCAAACACTCATAGTTGACTCTGAACTTCTGATCATCATGCCTCCACCTCCGAAAAACTGGACTTACTGTCATACAGCATCATATCTAGCATGTTTGATGCTGACAATTAAAACCATGAGAGAGTACTTTACTAAAGGACCTGCATCATAGTATCCACCTCAGTCTTAACAAAATATGGAGTAATTGGAAGACAAGATGATGGATTGACAATTGTCATTGAATTATGTTTTAATCCTGTCCCCTTCTATTAATCTTTTAAAAGACTCTGCAAAAGACATATTTCTACTTGAAATGCAGTAACATATTGTCTGATTTTGACTCTTCTCCCAATTCCTGTCCTTCCAAATAATTTTTGACAGCTAATTAGTTTGATAGCCATTTTCAACCCCTAATTTGGGAGATAAAATGAATGCCTACATAGTGTGCACTTACTGCTGTGTACATCTGTGTTCAAGATTAATCTCCAGGGTGTTTGAAATTAGCATCCTTTTAAAGGCAAACAAGGTTATGAACAAAGATGAGAATTTAATTGGTCTTTGGTCTTGTTGATACTGTCTGAGAGGCAGTAAAAACAGGAAAGTTCTTTCCTGGCTTTGCAAAGACTCATTTTATTCAGAAACACACAGAAGCAGAAAAATTTAAAAGGAAAAAAATATATATATTAAAAAGAAAGCATGGTTTTGTTTTAAAGTTTTAAATTTACATTTTGAAGGATGTGTGATATCGATATAAAATAAAATTTATATTGTGAATGAAATGAAAAGTTTTACTAATTTTGAGATATGATGATAATATATCATTTTTCTCTTTTTTCCCCTTCATGTTCTCCAATATATTCCACCCCACTGTCATTCAAATTCAAAGCCTCTTTTTACATCAGTTGTGATTGAAGCACATATGTATTTCTGCATCCATGTATTTTCAGATCTGCCAAACTCTATACCAAACTCCCAAGCCAACATTTCCTAGAAAAAATTTTGATAGCAGCGTATATTCACTTTGAACTTATCTTTAGGTACTGAAAAAACAATTGGTGTGCTTCTTCCTAAAAAAAGAAAAGTGCCCCTTTCCACTTCCATATCCATATATAGAGTTGAGGCCTTATGAGCCTTTTCTGTTCAGTTTGACACATTCATTGGTGTAGACCTTGTTCAGCTCACAGTTGACCAGTCATTTTGGTGATACTTTGTTCATGTGCTAGTTAAAGAGGCTCTACAACCACAAACTAATAACTAAACAAGTATAATCTTTAACAGCAATCTATACACAAAATAATCTTTTTATAAACTGTATTTATTTATTTATTTGTTTGTTAGAGGGTGGCATATGGGACACAGTAAATACATAGAGGTCAGTTGACAACACAGAGTGGCAATTTTCCCTTTCCCACTGTGGGTAGCAGGGACTGAAATATGGTGAAGCCTTTACCAAATGAGCTTTGTCACTGGCCCAAAACTATGATATCTCAGGATTTAATGTATAACAAAGAGCCAACAGTTTTCTATTCCTCCCAGAAGCACATCTAGTTTCTCAACATTTAGCACTTTATATTCTAGGCCATGGGTCTCTTTCTGCAATGTGAGATTTTTGAGAAGAAAGCAACATAAAATTGTGATTATGATTCAGACTGAACTGAGTATAAATGTATAACTTTTTCCCAAGAAAAGACCAGATAACAAAGACCACAGTGTAGCCAATAAGAGTTACAATACTGGCAGCTTTTACTACATGTTCAAATGGTACTTTAATAGTTCTAAGGTAGTCATCAAAGAAGCTCAAGTGGGACACAAACTCCTAGAAGAAGGGTTGAAAGGGACATCCTATGTCCCTTCCAAATCTTTCACAGTCTCTTGAACTACAACAAGAACAAGAAAGGTGACACAGGGAAAAAACTAACAACAAAATTTATACATTTTGATGGTTTTTGTCTGCCCCACACATGATATACTTAATTTAAATGGCTACCAATGTGGTTGACAGAACACAAATTTTAACAAAGCTACACAAGGACTTTCTTGTGTACAAAAGGGGAAAGGCGTGAAGAAGCCCAAAAGAAGCGGCAGAATTCAAAACAGTAAAGGTAGAAGCCAAGAGAAAGCAGTACCAGGTCTTCTTGTAAATATCTGAACTCAGAGAAGCAGGTGTGCAATACTGCTCTTCTTTTGTGGACTGGGTAGTCAATATCATAAGCTTAGCAACCCCTTAATTCTGCTTTTGTTAGAGTATGACTGCCACTCTCAATGTATGAACTCGTTAGCCAGATTTTTTCTAAAAGTACTTCGTTTATAAAGACTACAATTGAAATTACATTTGATTTTCAATTGTCAGGAAAGTTGCTCTTTCTTCTCTGTAATTATTAAACAAATGGAGCCAATTTGCTTCCTGCTCTTGCATGAGGATCTAGAGTTCAGTTTTCACAGCCATCCTGCACACTCCACAAAAACAATGTGAAGAGCTACATACACATGCACGAGCACTCACACACACGCAGACACACACACACACACACACACACACACACACACACACACACAAAAGTAAATTTATTAAACATTGAAACTACATTTTCTCTGAATATGCTTTCATTTTAGAAAATATTTACCTCACATTTAGAGATGTACTGGGCTGTCCAGTAGATCATAGCTGGTTTGTTTTTCCATCTGGAGGTCTTAAAAATAAGCAAAACCAATGTTGATTGGCATTGCTGAACATACCAAGATTTATATTTATCAGACTTTATAAAAAGGGCTATTTCCTATGAAATTGAAGTTGACATGTACTTCAAACTGACTTGAATTTTCTGATGTGAAAAAAAGACAAAAGACAAAATAAGACTGATTAATTTACTTCCCTTTGTTTGTCTTCATGCTGGGTCACCAAACTCATCCATCTTATACAAGCAAACACATGTCCCATTGCTCTCTGCTAACATAGCTTTATGCTTTCCCATTTGCTCTTCATTACACCAGCAGGAAAACAAAGTGACATGAAGGTTAACTGAAAGTCTCTTTTCTCCACGCAGATTTGCAGTAGGTTTCATTTGTACTTCAGTCATCTTCAAAATTAAAAAAAAAAAAAAGTTTGTTTTTTATATTTTTAAAAATAGCTCACATGGAGACTTTGTCTATCATCATTTATAAAAGGAATAGAAATGTTTATGTGAAAACAATTATAAGTCCTGTGGTGTCTGCTTTTCCATGTAAGAGTAAATAAATAAATAAATAAATAAATAAATAAATAAATGTAAAAGATGTTGGAAGGTGGGTTAGCCATAAGAGCTTTTATTGTAGCACTGGAGGACCAAAACAGAGTTCCCATCACCCACACTGGGTGACTCACAACTGCCTGTAACTCCAGTTCCAGGGAATCTGCTGCCCTCCTCTGGCCACAGAGGTCACTGACTTCACATCCACAAACACAGATGCAAACAATTATAAAAGTCTAATTTAAAAGTTCTCTCTTCAAAGAATGGAGATGGAAGTAAAAGTATCACCTAAAACATTTCGGCACCAAGAAGAAGCATGAAGGCTAGCTAGCCCATAGAAGGCTGGTGCAAGGGAAGCTGGTGACAGGAGGCAGGCACATGGGAGGACCTAAGCCTAAGCCAAGTCAGTGGCAGCAACCTTCACACTGGGGTATTTTTAATTTCCTTACATTTGCTGCTAACATAATTTAGGGCATATGTTTTCTTGCTTTGAGTTCGTATTTTCAGCTTTGGTCTTTTAATTTTTAAAGACCTTCAAGGTTTTTTTTTTTTAATATCTCGTTTTATAGATAATGTCCAGGCTAGTCTCAAAATCTGTATATATCCAAGGATGGGTATGAACTCCTTGACCTTCTTGCTTTCACCAGTCAAACTCCTGGATGACAAACCGCAGTCATCATTCCCCATTTATGTACATTACTGTAGATAGAACTAAGGGTTTCAGGCATCCTAAATGATTACTTTGCTAATTGAACTATAGCTTCAGCCTGTGTTTTGTTTATTTTGTATGGTTTAGAGACAGAGTCTCATACAACTCAGGTTGGCCTGTAACACCCAAACCTCCTCCCTCTACATTTCAAGTCCTGAGATTATAGGAATATTTCACTCTGCCTGGTTAAATCACCTGATAGAATCAAAATGAGCATGATTAGTGAGTAAAAAATGGTGACATTGAATAACTGAAAACTCTCTTCATTACCATAAAATAAAAGAGAAAGAGGGGCAGATGTAGAGGCTCACAGCCATCTATTGATCTGAGTACAGGGTCCCCAGTGAAGGAGTTAGAGAAAGGATCAATGGAGCTGAGGGGTTTGTAGCCCCTTAGGACTAACAACAATATGAACTAACTAGTACCCTCAGAGCTCCCAGGGTCTCAACCACCAACCAAAACTGCACATGGAGGGGTCTGATTGTTCTGGCAGCATGTGTATAGTACAGGACTGCAAATTTGATCATCAATAGGAGGAGAGG
Source organism: Mastomys coucha (assembly GCF_008632895.1). Classification (NCBI taxonomy): domain Eukaryota; kingdom Metazoa; phylum Chordata; class Mammalia; order Rodentia; family Muridae; genus Mastomys; species Mastomys coucha. Next base: position 11,067,034 of record NW_022196891.1, read on the forward strand.
ACCTTGGACCTGTGAAGGTTCTATGCCCCAGTGTAGGGGAATGCCAGGGCTAATAAGTGGGAAAGGGTGGGGTGGCAGGCATGGGGAGGAGGGAGGCAACAGGGGTTTGTTTTGGTGTTTTTGTTTGTTTCTTTGTTTTTTGGAGGGGAAACTGGGAAAGGAGAAATTTACATGTAAATAAAGAAAATATCTAATAATAAAAAAAGAAAAAAGAGAAAGAGGGGAAAAAGTAATGAAGGAATTTCTTAAGAAGAAATGGGAAATCAAATCTGCCAAACAACAGGTTACTGTGGAGAACTCGGGGCTGGATAGATCAGAATTTAGTTCCTAGCACTCTTGGCAAATGGCACACAACACTTGTAACAAGCTCCAGGAGACCTTTTGCCATCTTTTGACCTCCATCTACACATGGGTTCACATAAGTATAGACACATAAATATACCAATTTTAAAATGGATGTAAAATGTAAATAACAAAGTTGAAAGATAGTTTTAAAAAGATAATCAAACGATTGCAAAAATGGAGGTGTCATTTTAAATGATGTAAAAATAAAAAAATGTTTAAGAGAATGAGAGGATGCTGAGGGGATCACAGGATTAAACAAAGAAAAACAAGTTAAAATGTGCTAAAATGAAATTATGACATGGAATGGGAATGCTAACAATTGTAGCAGAAGATAGATTCTTAGAGTTGTTTCTGAACAAAAACTCATTGCTTCTAAGAGGAGAAAAGAAACATTGAATCAAAGTGCAATTCAATATTTTCTCACACAGAAACACAAACTGGATTCTACATATTGAAAAGCACAGTGAATCCTAGGAAAGTACTGATGTTTGACTGATGTGAACAGTGAAACATGTCCTAACAATATTGCCAAACGTCCAATTAAATCACCTCCTCAGCCAGCAGTTGAAGAGCTCTGTAACTGAGGAAAGTAATGCCTAAACTTATGAAGAAAACAAAGTGTCCCAATAATTTTACACCAGGAAGCACAGGGCTTAAGAGTGAAGGTGACAGATATATTTCAGTTAGATTATCCAAGAACAGATATATCAGTACTGATGGTGCCTTCTGAAATAAAAGTCAAACCATGGCCTTTACTGCCACTCAAGGATTCAAGATTCACAGTTTGAAGAAGTCGGGTATATCACATTGCGGTTGTCCTCTAAGGACCAAGAGTTAATAAACAGTTATGTTGGCATATGTGGCATATGTGTGATTTTCATGTATTTTTATGCTACTTATATGTGCCTGTGACCCTTCCTGGCTGCGGTGCTTGTTGGCCTATCTTGGAACATGAGGGCAATTAGAGCAGAGACAACAGATTAGGGTTCAGATAACCTGTGAATATGTACATTAATGACAACACAGTGGGACCAGACGTGGGGGTGACAGCAAGTTTACTTGGTGTGATTGGAGGATTATCTAGTTTTGGGAACATGGGTCAGGTATGAATATTTAGGACAGGCAAAGTCATTGGCTAAAAAGTCATTTGCTCAAGCCTTAATATACAGAGTTGCATCATTAGCATTGAGAGGCATACTAGAAATCTCACGTGGTAACTGAATGTGTTCTTATCAGGAGAAAACAAGTTAAAACTGTAATCTTAAAACCAAGGCTATGTAACTTTCCACAGGTAGGGTGTATGGGTTTAAGGTCAGAGAAAAGAAGTCCCTGATAGTAAAGAAGTCCTTTATTTTTCACCAGACCAATGATAGATAGATATATAGATAGATAGATAGATAGATAGATAGATAGATAGATAGATAGATAGAAAAATAGATATATAGATATACAGATACAGATTTAGATACAGATACAGATACAGATATAGATATAGATATAGATATAGGTTGTATATATGTGTATGTATACACAATATACAGGTATGTGCCTAAAGATATCAGAGAAGGACATCAGACACTCTGCAACTGGAGTTACAGACAGCTGTGAATGATTTGATGTGTGTGCTGGAAACCAAATCTAAGTCTTCTACAAAAGCAGCAAATGTCATTCATTGCTCAGTCATCTGTTCATCCCTAGCATGCCATGTTTTTACAGCTCTTACAGCTCTTAATTTATAGTAAATACTTTTATCCTGCATGTCATTTGTCATATTGACTATCCTATACTAAATCACATGGTTTAAAGTTTCCCACCAACCCCTGAAAGAAAATATTTTTCCTTCTTTTGTCATCCTGCCCATGACATCTTTCTTTTTGACCCTTAAGCTACTTTTTTTTTTTTTTTTTTTTTTTTTTTTGAGACAAGGTTTCTCTGCATAGCTCTGCCTGTCCTGAAACTCACTCTGTAGACCAGGCTGGCCTCAAACTCAGAAATCTGCCTCCCAAGTGCTGGGATTAGAGATGTGCACCACCACTGCCTGGCTTAAGCTACCATTTTTAATAAAGCTCTCTTCTAGGTTTTTAGGGTCTGCTCTTCTTTCCTTTAAGTCTTTGTTAGGCTGTATCAGATTACATTGTTTCCTTCTTTATGTTTTTCAGTTCAAGGTTTGCTCATCATCCTGGGGCCTTTATCTCACAACACCTCGTTCCTAAAGGCGGTCAGCTCCCTTCACTATCCAACTAATAAGCTATGCCACACATCAATCCATTTACCAAGAAATTCTGATGTGATGAATCTGGGACAATGATGTAAGACTGAAAATGAGTGAATGGTTAGACCTGACAATGGACTCTGTTTCATCAAGAACAAAGGTGTAAACAAGTGTGACTCTGCATTGTCAAACAAGATCTGAATGGGATCAAATGTGATAAGGAAAAAATATGTATAGGGACCATTTGAGGGAAAAAAATCAGTTTCAGCTAAAAATTAACCTATGGGACCAGCAAGATATCTTAGCTGGAGGTCGTGAGAGCTAGTATGCTGGAGTCCACTTGCAAGTCTAGCCTACTTGGCAGGGTCAGAGTAACCCTGTCTATAAGACAAGATGGATAGAACCTAAAGGTTACATAAGAGCTTAGGTTTTCCTTTCATCTGCAAATGCACACATATGCATGTGCACAGGCATATACAGGTTCATATGCAGACACATAGAAGAGTAGGAACCAACATATCCTAACACATTCTCTGGCCATTCGTCAGGACTTATTTTCCTATTAAAAACTGTTTCAATCAAGGCTGTACTGGCTGGTTTTGTGTGCCAACTGGACAGAGGCTGGAGTTATCACAGAGAAGGGAGCTTCAGTTGGGGAAGTGCCTCCATGAGGTCCAGCTGTGGGGCATTTTCTCAATTAGTGATCAAGGGGATAGTGCCCCTTGTGGGTGGTGCCATCCCTGGGCTGGAAGTCTTGGGTTCTATAAGAGAGCAGGCTGAGCAAGCCAGGAAAAGCAAGCCAGTAAAGAACATCCCTCCATGGCCTCTGCATCAGCTCCTGCTTGCTAACCTGTTTGAGTTCCAGTCCTGACTTCCTTTGCTGATAAATAGCAATGTGGAAGTAAGCTGAATGTTGGGTTCCTCCATCTTGCCTCAACTCCAGACATCAGAACTTACAACCAGAGACTGTCAGCTCAGGCCTGCTGTGCCTAAAACAAAGGCCCACTACACCGAGTTCTGCCTTCGAGGATTCTGGAGGAAGGTATGCCAGATGGCTGGCACATCTGCTGGCTGAGGACATTGTTGAATGTAAACAAACTGGCTGCCTGAGGATATCCGCTGTTGACCTCTGCCCCAACCACGGGCTGGGCCTCCAACCTCTCCTGGCGCTGAGAGCTGCGGGACACCCTGAGCTTCCGCCCTAGAGAGTGGTCAGCCCAGCTGGCATGCCCTGCAGCCTGGCTTTCCCTTTGACTTCCCCTTGACTCTGTTCTGACTCTTTCCTGACTCCTCCCACATTGTTTATGTTATGCAAATGTTATTATAACCCAGAGATCCAATTTCACTTTCTTGTGTACTTATAAATGCTGAACCCCAAAAGCAAAATTGCAAGCCTTGATTGGGACTCAACTTGGCTTCGCGTCCTTTTGTTCTCAATCTCTGTGTTTCAGGTCCCTTTCTCCCTTGGGCTGAGAGAGAACCCGGTTCGTGAAACTGCGGGACAGTTTCAGCTGAATAAATCCTTTCCTCCCCAGCTTGCTTCTTGATCATGATGTTTGTCCAGGAATAGAAACCCTGACTAAGACAAAGACTATGCACTGTTTTTCAGTTGCCTCGGGTTGGGCTTGAACCACTCACTTCAGTAGGTTCATAACCACATGTTATTCCAAGGATTTGACTGTTGAAGCTATTATTTTCCATATGCCATCTTCTGGTTCTTGATTTGGACGCCAAGCGTGTTACCTGAAAGTTTTCATTTATATCTTTATCATCTGAATATCATTTTTGTAATATTTTTATTTTAATTATATATATATATATATATATATATATATATATATATATATATATAGGGTAGTACTGCTTCTGTCTCTCTTCCTCTCTCTCTCTCTCTCCCTTCCTCTTTCTCTGTGTCTGTTTGTGTATATATCCATTGGGTATGTGTGCATGTAAAGTCAAGAGGGTAACTTTAAGTGACACATCTCAGGAACCATTAACCTTGCTCTTTGAGAGAGGGTCTTTTAGCTGTCTGGTACATCTTGATTCAGTAAGGCTGAGGGACCTCTTGAGTCCATCTAGCTCTGCATCCCTAAGACTGGCATTGAAAGTACACACCAATAATGTACAAAATAATGTAAAAGTACACAATAATGTATTTCCCCATGGCTTCTGGGGTGCACATTCAGGTCCTCATGCTTACAAGAAAAGTACTTTACTAACTGATTATCTCCCCAGCCTCAGACCTTTTATTTCTCAGAGGAATTTAGGTGTTTTTTTCATTAGATATTTTCTTTATTTACACATCATATGATATCTCCTTTCCTGGTTTCCCCTCTGAAAAAAAAATTAAAAAATAAAAATAAAATAAAGCAAACAAACAAAATGCCTGTTCCCTTCTCCATTCCTCCTGCTCAACAACCCACACTCTCCTGCTTCCTGGCCCTGGCATTCCCCTACACTGGGGCATAGAACCTTCACAGGGCCAAGGGCCTCTCCTCCCATTGGTGACTGATTAGGCCATCCTGTTATACATATGCTACCAGAGCCATGAGTCCCACCAGGTATACTCTTTAGTTGGTGGTTTAGTCCCTGGGAGCTCTGAGGGTACTAGTTAGTTCATATTGTTGTTCATCCTAAGGGGCTGCAAACCCTTCAGCTCCTTGGGTCCTTTCTCTAGCTCCTTCATTGGGGATCCTGTACTCAGTCCAGTGGATGGATCTGAGCCTCTACTTTTGTATTAGTCAGGCACTATCAAATTCTTTCAGGAGACAGCTATATTAGGCTCCTATCAGCCATCACTTGCTAGCATCCACAATAATCTCTGGGTTTGGTGATTGAATATGGGAAGGATTCCCAGAGGAATCAGTCTCTGGATTGTTCTTCCTTCAGTCTCTGTTTCATACTTTGTCTCTGTAACTCCTTCCATGGGTATTTTGTTCCCCCTTTTAAGAAGGAATGAAGCATCAACACTTTGGTCTTCCTTCTTCTTGAGTTTCTTATGCTTTGTGGATTGTATTTTGGGAATTCTGAGCTTCTGGGCTAATATCCACGTATCAGTGAGTACATACCTTGTGTGTTCTCTTGTGATTGGATTATCTCATTCAGGATGATATTCTCCAGATCCATCCATTTCCCTGCACATTTCATAAATTCATTGTTTAGGAGACTCAGAGTCTCTTTTTTTAGAAAGGGAATATGACCAGGGTGAAGTTTTATTATAAGTGACATTCACACATTTTCTTTTTCCAGGTTTGTGAGCTACAGAAGAAATATACCAGCTATGCTTGGTAAAGTCAAGAATTGCAGTGATAAAGGAGGCTGCAGTATATTTTCTGTTTTACTTTTTGTTTTATGTGCATGGGAGTATTTGGGTTCGTGTGTGTATTGTGTTATTTTTTTGTGCTTTTTGTTAACAATGATATATACATGTAGTACATATAGTTGTATAGTTGTTTGTGAGTGTACACATGTGCATGCAGTCAAGCATGTGGAGGTCCTATAATGGGTGTGTTTCCTTAATCACTACCCACATTTATGTTTTGGCTCAGAGTCTCTCACTGAGCCCAGAGCTCATGAATTCTGATAACATGGTTGGTTAATAAGATTTAAGGCTCTACTTGTCTTGGCTTCCTGACTCAATACACTGCTGGAGTTGCAGCTATATGATATCTGTGCCTGGCTTTTTATACAGATTCTGGGGGTCCAAACTTGGGTTCTTAAACTTTTGGAGCAAACTCTTTTTTTCATCCTCTTCTTGTTTTTGAGGCATGGCTTTCCTCAAACTTGCTAAGTAGCTGTGGTAGCTTCTTGAACTTCTGAATTTCCTGCTTCCATCTAAAGGGCTGGATTGCAGGCTTGCATCACTGGAGATAGTTACCACATATGGTTTTAGTATCCCAAGAAAATAAAAGGAAGACCAGCATCTGTAGAAATGTATATAAGTAACAATTAACTTTATAGACACCTAAAAACCAGCATCCTTTCTTTCCACTCAACTGACTTAGAAAGATCACTCAATATTAACCCAGGAAATATAGTGGATATGCTCAAGAAATGTTATAATCTCAAGAAAGAGCACAGATTGGAAATGGATAGACTGGTTTTTTCTTTATTTGGGGCTAAAATTTTGGCTTAAAGTTAATGATGTGAATAGAAGGATTTTCTTAAATAGTACAGACAAAACATCTTGAATGAATTAATTATTATTATGTTAAAATAAACAGAAAATTGATTGATGACTCTTTGAGAATTAGAGTTGGTATCACACATCTAACAAATGCTTATACATGTAGAAATATATTATTTGTTAGATAAATGAGTGAAATAAGAGATTGAGAGTCATATTAATTAGTCTGTTAAAATTCAATAATACTCACTTGGTTAATCATTAATCTGGCTTTCAACAAAATGATTTCATAAAATTCAATCAAATTCTTTGTCACAAACCAGGAATATGAAGTGTGATTTTTTTCTTTAAATCAATGCTATGTACTTGGCCATGTCAAATTTTTATCAACAGGAATTGCTCCAAAACTGCTTGAAGATGTAAACATTTTCCTTCACATTCATATTTCAATGTTTCTGGGTCTTGGGCACAGCTCCACAGCTAAAGTGCTTGCTGCACAAGCATAAGGACATGAGTTCAGATCTCCAGCATCCATGTCCAAACTAGTTAACCCCAGATCTGGAGGGAATGTGCCAGGAAGTCTAGCTGAATTGGCTGGCCTCAATGCTAGTGAGAGATCCTCTTTCAAAAAATAAGATTCAAATAGCGATCTAGTGTCAAGCTCTGAGCTCCACAGGCATGCACACATAGATGGGTAAACAGAAAGGCACACAAGCAAACACATGCATGCAAAGTACACACAAAGACACAGGTATACACCTGGACACACACACAAATGGTCCAAAATTGTACCAGCTTTCCCTATTTCTTTTATATCTTAGAAGTCTCAAATAGAGGACTAGCAAGGTGGCTCTGTGGGAAAATTTGAGTTCACTGTATCTGACAAGCTGAATTTCATCCACAGAATCCACTTGTGGAAAGGAAAGAGCAGACTTCTGCAAGTTGCCCCTTGTCTTCCAATCACATTCCACAGCATGTATCCCCCATCACAACAAACAAACAAATGTATAAGCAAAGAAATTGAACTCCTTCCAATAAAATGAGAGAAAAGAGAAAAGAGAGACAGGATGATGAATGAGATAAATCCAGATGCTTAAAGGAGAAGGGTAATTCATTTTCAGGAAACTGAATTTTCTGGTAATTCTTCTGCATTGATATTTGATTTACACTTTTTTTTTCTTTTCATAATGTGGCTTGTAATTCTATTTAAAAACAAATTTTATCCAAATGGCAAGATTTTTTTTTATTTTAATATTCAAGGTTGTTAGTATTCTCCCCATTGGTTATTTCCTTTCCCCACAAACACACAGGTATCAGAGATATAAACTTGGCGATTTCAGGAAGGAGAGTATTATGGGTAGTAACAATTGGTATTGAAAATAAGATGAATTTATAGTGGTAATGAATTGTAATTTAATTAGGATTAAAAAGTGGACAAAGCATTTTAACAATGGGGACACTTACGTTTTCTCCAGTGGATACTAGAAAAATCACTGAGAATCTCACCTTAGTGAACTGCTGCTTGATTTTCCAAATTGTTACATTTGAAATTCTGGAGTTAATATTGAGGTTCTGCAAGGTTCCTTACAGGAAGAGCAGAAATAGACAGATTTCCTTAGATTTTTTTTCCCTTTTCAAAATGAAATAACTGCTAGCTCTCTTAATCTATTTTATCTCTGATTAATTTGAGTATAACTCCTTATTTGAAAGAATAGTCTTATGGCTTCAGAAGCCTAAGTAGAAATAAGTTATTTCAAAATTATTTAAGCTCATGTTAATGGTTTTCCTATTAAATAAAAAGAAACCAGAATTTACAAAACTGAAATTCAAATATAACTTGATAAGTAAATAATTGATAAAGTGAAATCAGTAATGACAGCAGAGCAGAGGCCTCTTAAGATTCAGCTTCTCTTTAACAGATTGAGAACACTGAAAACTGAAAAAAAATTTGCCTTTGAGGGTTTCTCAAGTTCATTAAAGGATTAAAAATAGAAGAAGAATAGCTGGGCATTGTTAGGAATAGGAAGATGCTGCCCCTGGTCCTCCCTTATTTGTTCATCTATGAGTGCATGTACATATATAGGTTTGTATCCACACATGTAGAGGCAAATATTAACATAAGATGTTGCTCTTTATGGCTATCTATCTTGATCTTTGAGTCAAGGTCTCATACTGGTGTGGAGCTAACCATACAGTCTGGTTTGGATAAAAAGCAAGCTTCCTCACCTCTGTCTGCTTCCATTTGCCTTCACAAGAACAGGATTGCAAGCACCATGTCATTCAGGAATTTAAAGTGTGTTGTGGACCTGTATCAGGTCCTTTTGCTTATGTGGCAGGAATTTAATGACTGAATCATCTCTCAGCACAGATGATATTTTCCAGCCTTTACTTGCTTTTCATGTTCCTAGAGCCCATATTCCACCCTTACATTAGGCAGCTACCTGCAAACAGAGAGATTTTGAAATTCCTTAAATGCATTATTTTCAAAGAATTTTCAGTTTTTGGAGGATGTGATTACATTTTTATCATAACCTGCCTAGTTCTTTCTTTGTAATTAGAGAAAATTAAATGTTAAATTGTTGAAAGATGAAGAAAACAGGATCATGAGCTTGAGGTCATCTTGGGCTACACAGTGTCCAAAAAGCTGAACAAACAAAATTCATTGCCAAGCTTTCAAATTAAGAAGCTAGAAACAAAAAAGCAAAGAAAGCTCAAAGTAGCAGAAAAAAATAATATGGATTACAGCCAAATGAGCTGAAAGAAAGAACAGAGAGTCAGTAGATAAAAATACTAACAAAACTCACATTTACTTCTCTGAAATACTAGCAAAGCTGACAAACCATTAACTATACTTGCAAGCACATAAGAAGAGTCATTTAGCAAAATCAGGACCAAAAAGAAAATAACACTATTGACATTATAAAAAAGTCAAATCACCTAGGAACGTATTACAGGCAAGTGTGTGGCAAGGCATCTATACCATAGAGAAGCTGAAGATATCCCTAGACATGCAAAAATTAATAAATAGAAGTCAAGAAATATTAAGATTTCCACATACTTATCACAAACAAATGTGTTAACAATCAGGAAACTCCCTACAGAGGTTCCCATAGTCAGAAGTTTCATTAATCACCATTGACCAAGTACAGAAAATATAATGAATAGGAATGCTGCATCAATCCTTTGAACTAGTAAGTAGCAGACATTGCCCAAACGATGCTATAAGGCTACAAATATTCTAGTTTTGAAGCTAAAACACTCTACAACATACTTACACATGTGCACCAATAATTCCTATGATGTCAAATGCAACACTACCTAAAATATTAGCAAAATGATTTTAGCAACGTGGTAAACACTTTTTGCACCATGACAGATAGGGCTTATCTTAGGAAAAGTTTGATATATGAGAAATAAAAAATGCAGTGCTCACCAAAGAATAAAACAAGAGAAGTGTGTCATTACAGAGCTGCCTCTGTCACTGCCTTCTTGGCTGTAAGCTTACAGGAACTCATTGTCATGATGAGTTAATTTGTTTTAATTTCATTTATCTTACTTTATGTGTATACGTGTTCTGATTACATCCATGAACATGACATCATGTATATTCCCAGCTTCCAGAGTCAATAGTATGTGTTTGTTCCCCTGAAACTAGAAGTACAGATGTTGTGAGCTTTCATGTGTGTACTGGAAACTGAAGTAGGGGACCCTCCAAGAAGAAGTCATATTTCTTTTGCTGTACCCACCTTTTATATAGAGACTTCGGACACCTGAAATCAGGTCCTAGTAACCCACAGCAAACATTATATGAATTAGAACTGTCTCCAAAGTTCAAGTACTTGATCACTTAAAAACAATTATTTGTAATAGTTAAAATGGAGATAAACAAGTGATCATTGATTGACAAATGAATAGATATAGAATAATATTTAATGGTTCTTGTGTTATTTAGTTTTACTAAAAATGGATACTAAGACATGCACATAGGATTATCTTGGAATCATGGCAAGTGGAAAATCCAGACACAAAGGCTATACACTGTAATGATACCATTACATGAAAGTTTCAAAAGAGGAAAACTCATAGAGACAGGACAGGTGGCGGTTGCTTCCAGGGTCCCAGGGAAGCAGGAAGTAGAGAATGACATTCATTGGATCCAGTTTATTTTGAGGTCATAAAAATGGGGCATTGGTGACAGTTCACAACTATACTATTAACTACTAAGTGGTATGTATTAAAACATGACAATTTAGCCCTTAGTTTCCCTATATGTAAAACCTAGTAAATGGATATAAAAATACCTGCTGGGGTGTAAGTATTAAATACTATTGTAGAGATACCTCTATGGTAGGCCAGTGTATTGTAATTTCTGAATGTCTCTCTGAACCATTTGCCTGTAAGTTTTCTGCCGTTTGCTCTACCATATCATGCCTCTCTTCTGACATTGCCTTCAGTGGAAAAATTTTCTCATTCCCTGTTCTCATCTTTTGCCCTTACCATGATATCCATCAACAGAACCTACATTTCTCCTTAGGTGATTAAAAATTTCTAATTTCTACTTGTGTGATTAATAATCACACATCCTAGGCAAAAGAGATGGATCAGTGTGTAATGGTGCTTTTCAACAAGCTCAGCTAATAAGCCAAGTTCAGTCACTGGAACCTACATGGTAGAGGGAAAACATTGATTCCCACAAGATTTTCTATTATTTCTATAAAAATGCCATGGCACAGGCATGCCCCCACACACAAACACACACACACACACACTTATGTTGAAGGTGAGTTTGAATGAACTGCTTTGGCCAAGCCCATTCAGACTGCCACTCTTTCCTTCATCTAGATAAATCACTTTCTAAGTGATCCTCCCTGAAACTGCTTCAGAACTATTTATTTGAACACTTATCAAGTTCTATTTCTGGAAAAGCATCTTCTAAAATAATGATAGGTTTGTAGAAGGAACTTTGTCTAAACTACAATTAATTTTAAAAATCTATTTCATTTTCAGATACGAAATTCCAGAAGTTAATAATTTGGCAAAAGTCAAATTTGTACTCTGTATCTCAGAGTTGTCAGGGGCATTTCTAGCACAGTCAGTCCTACCCTTCATGCTTTATATGTAAATATGCTGTATTCCCCATTAATAGATGAACCTGACATGCAGATGTCTTCTAACTTCCAGTTTATTGCATTAGCTTATCCACTTAACTCAGTTTTATTTTATTAAGTTATTTTTTTATTTTATTAGATATTTTCTTTATTTACATGTCATATGTTATCTGCTTTACCAGTTTCCTTTCCAAAAAAATAAAAAATAAAATAAAATAAAATAAAAACAAAAACAAAGGAAAAAACATTATTCCCTCCCCCCTCCCCCTGCTCACCATCATACCCTCTCCCATTCCCTGGCCCTGGCATTCCCCTACACTGGGGCATAGAACCTTCACAAGACCAAGGGCCTCTCGTCCCATTGATGACTGACTAGGTTATCCTCTGCTATACATATGCTACCAGAGCCATGAGTCCCACCACGTGTACCCTTTGGTTGGTGGTTTAGTCCCTGGAAGCTCTGAGGGTACTAGTTAGTTCATATTGTTGTTCATTCTAAGGGGCTGCAAACCTTTCAGTTCCTTGGGTCTTTTCTCTAGCTCTTTCATTGGGGTCCCTGAGGTCAGTCCAATGGATGGCTGTGAGCCTCTACTTCTGTATTAGTCGGGTACAGTCAGAGCCTCTCAGGAGACAGCTATATCAGCCAGCACTTGTTGGCATCCACAATAGTGTTTGGATTTGGTTATTGAATATGGGAAGGATTCCCAGGTGTGGCAGTCACTGGGTTGTCCTTCCTTTGGTCTCTGCTCCATAGTTAGTCTCTGCAACTCCTTCCATGGGTATTTTGTTACCCCTTTTAAGAAAGAACGAAGTATCCAAACTTTGGTCTTCCTTCTTGAGTTTCTTGTGGTTTGTGGATTGTACTTTGTGTATTTCCATCTTCTGGGCTAATATCCACTTATCAGAGAATGCATACCATGTGTGTTCTTTTGTGATTGGGTTACCTCACTCAGGATGATATTTTCCAGATCCATCCATTTCCCTAAGAATTTCATAAATTCATTGTTTTTAATAGCTGAGTAGTACTCCATTGTGTAGATGTACCACGTTTTCTGTATCCATTCCTCTGTTGAGGGACATCTGGGTTGTTTACAGTTTCTGGCCATTATAAATAAGGCTGCTATGAACATGGTGGAGCATGTGGCCTTATTACATGTTGGAGCATCTTCTGGGTATATGCCCAGGAGGGATATACCTTTGTCCTCTGGTAGTACTATGTCCAATTTCCAGAGGAATTACCAAACTGATTTCCAGAGTGGTTGTACCAGCTTACAATTCCCACCAGCAATGAACGAGTGTTCCTCTTTCTCCATAACCTCTCCAGCATCTGCTGTCACCTGAGTTTTTTATCCTAGCCATCCTCACACCATTCTTACTGGTGTGAGGTGGAATCTCAGGGTTATTTTGATTTGCATTTCCCTGATGATTAAGGATATTGAACATTTATTTAGGTGCTTCTCAGCCATTCAGTATTCTTCAGCTGAGAATTCTTTGTTTAGATCTGTACCCCATTTCTTTTCTTAATTTTTTAAAGATTTTATTTATTTTATGTATATGAGTACACTGTAGCTCTCTTCAGACACACCAGAAGAGGGCATTGGATACCATTACAGATGGCCATGGGCCAGCATGTGGTTGCTGAGATTTGAACTCAGAACTTTGGGAAGAGCAGTCGGTGCTCTTAACCACTGAGACATCTCTCCAGATTCAATCTGCACCCCATTTTTAATACCGTTATTTGGGTCTTTGAAGTCTAACTTCTTGAGTTCTATGTACATATTGGATATTAGCCCTCTATCAGATATAGCATTGGTAAAGATAGTTTCCCAATTTGTTGGCTGGTATTTTGTCCTATTGACAGTTTCTTTTGCCTTACAAAAGCTTTGTAATTTTATGAGGTCCCATTTGTCAATTCTTGATCTTAGAGCATGAGCTATTGGTGTTCTGTTCAGGAAATTTTCCCCTGTACCAATGTGCTTGAGACTTACCCAATTTCTTTTCTATTAGTTTCAGTGTATCTGGTTTTATGTGGAGGTCCTTGATCCACTTGGACTTAAGCTTTATACAAGGAGATATGGAATGGATTGATTCGCATTTTTCTACGTGCTAACCTCCAGGTGAGCCAGCACCATTTGATGAAAATGCTGTCTTTTTTCCACTAAATGGTTTTAGCTCCTTTGTCAAAGGTCAAGTGACCATAGGTGTGTGGGTTCATTACTGGGTCTTCAGTTCTATTTCATTGAACAAACTGCCTGTCACAGCTGCATGTAGCAGTCAGGCTGCCCTGAGAGCTTCTGGGAACTTCTGTCTCATTGGAAGAGCTACCATTGGAATAAGTCTACCATTGTGTCTGGCTTTTATATAAGTTCTGGGAATTTGAACTAAGTTCCTCATTTTCACATGGCAAGTTCTTTATTCATGGAGCCCTCTGCCCAGCCTCCACTCTGACTTTTCAGTTTTATACACAGAGTTAATTCTTTTTTAGAATTCTTTGTATTGTATTAAAAACTGTGTCCTCATGTGCTTACCAAGATTTTTGGAAAGGCAATGCACTGGAAATTGGATTTTGGAATTTAAGCATCATGAACATTTTACTTAGATTACAAAGTGCTTTAATACTTGTAACACTGTATAACTACCTCTAATATGTTTGGCAATTTGTGTTTCAGAGTACTGTATGAACATGATTGTAAATATTTTATTTTTCTATTCCGTTAGATAAACATGATTTGCATACTGGTGTCTTTTCAGCTCAGCTGATGTTATGCTCTATCAAGAATTCTCTGCTCAGATATTTTTCTTATTTCCTATCATATCATTATATATATATATATATATATATATATATACATATATATACATATATAATTTTTATTTTTAAAAGGATTTTTGACATCTGTCACTATCTTCGAATTTCTTTTTGCTGGATATTTTCTTTATTTACATTTCAAATGTTTTTCCCTTCCCAGGTCTTCCCATCAGAAGCCCCCTAACCATCCCCCCTCCCACTGCGGGGGTTCTCCCCCACCCAACCACCCATCTACCCACTCCCATCTTTCCACCCAGGCATTCCCTTAAACTGGGGCACCAAAGACCCTCAGGCCCAAGGGCCTCTCCTCCCACTGATGACAAACAAGGCTATCCTCTGCCAAATATGCTGCCAGAGCCAGGGGTCCTTCCATGTGTATTCTTGGGTTGATGTTCCATTCCCTTGGGGATCCAGGGTGTCTGGCCTGTTGACCCTGGTACTCCCTTCATGGGGCTGCAAACCCCCTTAGCTCCTTAGGTCCCTTCTCCACCTCCTCCATCAGAGACCCCTTATTTAGTGTAAAAGTTGGCGGCAAGCACCCCGTCTGTATTCCCCAGGCTCTGACTGAAACTCTCAGGAGACAGCTATATCAAGCTTCCAACAGGAAGCACTTCCCAGCATCCACAATAGAGTCTGGGTTTGATGGCTGTATATAGAATGAATCCCCAGCTGGGGCAGTCTCTGTATGGACTTTCCTCAGTCTCTGCTCCACACTTTATCTCCATATTTCCTCCTGTGTGTATTTTGTTCACCCTTCTAAGAAGCACTGAACCATCCATGTTTTGGTCTTCCTTCTTCTTGGGCTTTCATATGGTCTGTGAATTGAATCTTGGGTATTCTGACCTTTTTGTCTAATATCCAATTATCAGTGAGTATACAACTTGTGTGGTTTTTTTTGTGACTGAGTTACCTCTCTCAGGATGATACTCATTTCCTATTTTATTATTTATATGTATATATTTTTATTTTTAAAAGGATTTATGACATGTGTCACTGTCTTTGAATTTTTTTATTGGTATTTTCTTTATTTACATTTCAAATTGTTATCCTCTTTCCCAGTTTCCTTCACTTCTGGAAGCACCTTATCACATCCTCCCTCCTCCTGCTTCTAGGAGCGTGTTCCTCCACCTACCCACCAACCCACTCCCACATCCCCACCTTTGACTCCCCTACACTGGGGAATCTATAGAGCCTTCATATGTCCAAGGACCTCTCCTTCTATTAGTGCATAGCAAGGCTAATGATTTGTTTGAGTTAATTTTGAATCTGGCCACTTTTCTGAAGTTGTTTATCAACTGTAGGAATACTCTGGTGGAATTTTCGGAGTGCTTAAGCATAATATCATATATCTGCAAGTAGTAATATTTTGACTTCTTACTTTACAATTTCCTTTTACCTCCTATTGTTGTCTAATCGCTCTAGCTAAAACTTAAAGTACTACATTTAAGAGAAGGAGACTAAGGACATCTTGTCTAGTCCCTGATTTTAGTGGGATTGCTTCACATTTCTCTGCATTTAGTTTGATGTTGGCTACTGGCTTGCTATATATTCGTTTTACTATGGTTAAGTATGGGCTTTGAGTTTCTGATCATTTCAAGGCTTTTAACATGAAGGACTGTTGAATTTTGTCAAATTCTTTTGCAGCCTCTAATGAAATGATCATGTTTTTTTTTTCTCTGAGTTTAATTATGTAATAGATTATATTGATGTATTTCTGTATATTGAACCATCCCTGCATCCCTAGGATGAAGCCTATTTGACCTTTGGTGAATGATCATTTTGATGTGTTCTTGGATTCGGTTTGAGAGAATTGTATTGAATATTTTTGCATGAATATCCATAAGGGAAGTTGGTCTGAAGTTCTCTTTCTTTTTTGGGTCTTTGTGTGGTCTAGGTATCAGGGTAACTGTGGCTTCATAGAACAAACTTGGCAGTGTTCCTGCTGTTACAACTTTGTGGAATAGTTTGAAGAGTATTGGTATTATGTCTTCTTTAAATGTCTGATAGAGTTCTGCACTAAACATATCTGGGCCTGGGCTTTTGTTTTGTTGGCAGATTTTAGTGACTGCTGCTATTTCTTTAGGGTTTATGAGACTCTTTAGGTAGTTTATCTGATTCTGATTTTAACTTTGGTATTTTGGTATCTATCTAGAAAATTGTCCATTTCATCCAGATTTTCCAGTTTTGTTGTGTATAGGCTTTTGTAGTAGGATCTGATGATTTTTTGAATTTCCACAGTTTCTGTTGTTACATCTCCATTTCATTTCTGATTTTGTTAATTGGGATACTGTCTCTGTGTCCTCTGGTTAGTCTGGCTAAGGGTTTATCTATCTTGTTAATTTTCTCAAAGAGCAAGTTATTGATTTTGTTGATTCTTTGTATAGTTCATTTTGTTTCTACTTGGTTGATTTAGGCCTTGTGTTGATCATTTCTTGCTGTCTACTCCTCTTGGGTGTATTTTATTCTTTTGTTCTAGAACTTTCAGGTGTGCTGTCGAGCTGCTAGTGCATCCTCTCTCTAGTTTCTTTTTGGAGACACTCAGAGATAAGAGTTTTTCTCTTAGCACTGCATTCATTGTGTCCCATAAGTTTGGGTATGATGAATCAATATTTTCATTAAATTTCAGGAGGTCTGTTGCAGTAAATTTTTAACCCAATTTACCAAATCAATGAATTCACAACTCAATTAATTGCTATACAAGCTACTTACCTAGATTGGGCAGATCTACCACTACACTACTCTATTCCTATCTATTAGATCCCATATGACTTAGCTCCATCTTCCTTCTACCTTGTCCTCCTCCGTCATCCTCTTCTCTTGTCCCATCCCCTGTCTCTTCTCCCCCAAACTTTTCAGCTCCATCTTCTCTCCTGCTGCACAATCACCAGCCTTAACCTTTATTTGTAAAGTTAAGGTAGGGAGAAGGTTCACAAGGCACCTGTATAAGTGATTTGCTCCTTGTCTGCAATGCTTTCCAGGAGAGGAGAATTAGCATCAAAATATAAAAGCAGGGACATCCACAACAGGGGTCTTTAATTTTTCTTTATTTCTTCCTTGATCAATTAATCATTGAGTAGAGCACTGTTCATCTTCCATGTGTATGGGAGCTTTCTGCTGTTTTTGTTGCTATTGAAGACCAACTTTAGTCCGTGGTGATCTGAAAGGATGCATGAGATTATTTCAATATTCTTATATCTATTGAGGTCTGATTTGTGACCAAATATATGGTCAGTTTTGGAGAAGGTGCCATGAGGTGGTGAGAAGAAGGTATACTTTTTTGATTTAGGATGAAATGTTCTACAGATATCTGTTAAATACATTTGGTCCTTAACTTCTGTTAGTTTCACTGTTTGTTTAGTTTGTGTTTCTGTCCATTGATGAGAGTGGGGTGTTGAAGTCTCACATAACTATTGTTATGTGAGGTTCAATATGTGCTTTGAGCTTTAGTAAAGTTCATTTTATAAATGTGGGTGCCCTTGATTTTGGAGCATAAAATGTTCAGAATTGAGAATTTTTCTTGGTAGATTTTTCCTTTGATGAGTATGAAGTGTCCTTGTTATGTTTTTTGATAACTTTCGGTTGTAAGTCTCTTTTATTCAATATTAGAATGGCTACTCCAGCTTGTTCATTGCGACCCTTTGCTTGGAAAATTGTTCTCCAGCACTTTACTTTGAGGTAGTGTCTGTCTTTGACACCGAAGTGCATTTCTTGGATGCAGCAAAATACTGAGTCTTGTTTATGTATCCAGTCTGTTCCTCTATGTCTTTTTATTAGGTTATTGAGTTCATTTATGTTAAGAGATATTAAAGAACAGTGATTGTGGCTTCCTGTTATTTTTGATGTTATTTTTATGTTTGTTTGGCTATCTTCTTTTGGGTTTGTTAAAAGAAGATTGTTTTCTTGCTTTTTCTAGGGTGTAGTTGTGTTGGTGTTTTCCATCTCTTGTCTTTTGTAGAGTTGGATTTGTGGAAAGATATTGTTTAAATTTGGTTTTGTCATGGAATATCTTGGTTTCTCCCCCTAAGGTAATTGAGCATTTTGCTGGGATTTAGTAGTTTAGTCTTGCATTTGTGTTCTCTTAGGATCTGTATAACATGTACCCAGAATCTTCTAGCTTTCATAGTCTGTGGTGAGAAGTCTGGTGTAATTCTCATCAGTATTCATGTATATTAACTGAAAAATTTCTCTCACTGCTTTTAGTACTCTTTTTTGTTTTGTGCTTTGGTGTTCTGACTATTATGTGTTGATAAGAATTTCTTTTCTGGTCTAATGTTTTTGGAGTTCTGTAGGCTTCTTGTCTTTTTATACAAGACATTTCTTTAGGTTAGGGAAGCTTTCTTCCATAATTTTGTTGAAGATAGTTACTGGCCCTTTTATTTGGGAATCTTCATTCTCTTCAATACGCATTATCCTTAGGTATCATCTTTTCATTGTGCCCTGGATTTCCTGGATGTTTTGGGCTAAGAGAGTTTTGCATTTTGCATTTTTTTGACTATTTTATCATTGTTTTCTATGATATATTCTGTACCTGAGATTCTCTTTTCTATCTCTTGTATTCTTTTTGGTGATTATTTCATCTATGACTCCTGGTCTCTTTCCTAGGTATTCTATCTCCAGGGTTGTCTCCTTTGTGATTTATTAATTGTTTGTATTTCCATTTTTAGATTGAGGATGCTTTTGTTCAATTCCTTCACCTGTTTGATAGTGCTTTCCTGTAATTCTCTAAGGGATTTTTGTGTTTCTTCTTTAAGGGCTTCTGGCTGTTTACCTGTGTTCTCCTGCATTTCTTTAAGTGAGTTATATAGATTATTCTTAAAGTCCTCTATCATCATCATGAGTTGTAATTTTTAAATCAAAGTCTTGTTTTTCTGGCAGATAGTGGTATCCAGGGCTTGCTGTGGTGGGAGTTCTGGGTTGTGATGATGGCAAGTATCCTTGGTTTCTGTTGCTTATGTTCTTGCGCTTGCCTCTCACCATCTGGTTATCTCTGGTGTTAGCCGTTCTTGCTGCCTCTGAAATATGGCTTGTCTCTCCTACAAGCTTGTTTGTTAGTACTCTTGGGAGACCATTTCTTTCCAGAAGGAATTTGGGTATTGAGAGCTGTGGCACAGGGCCAGCACCAGAGTACAGACAGAAACCAAAATGATCATCTCCCCAGCTGTTCCTTGGTTTCTGTGTCCTGATGGTTCTGCCTGGGTCCCTCTTGGGCCAGGAATTTGAAGAGAGGTGGTGATCTTATTTGCACTCACAGACTTTTCAGCACTTGGGGGAGTCCAGCTTTCTCCTGGCAGTGTTTGTGCATGGAGCGCTATGGAACAGGATCAGCTCTGGGCGCTGTGACACCTATCTTCACATTTTTTAATGATTTACTCTATGATAAGATGTACTGTTTGATATATTAATATTGTTGATATTTATATTTCATATTGTTTAATCTTTTCTTAGCTCCATATTTTATTTTAATACACATTTAAATTTCATTTTTTACTTTTATTTATTCATGACATTTTTTATGTCACAAAATAATGACCTTCCCTATGAAAATTTTATACATGTATATTAAACTTTGTGATTAGTTTAATTCTTTAAATATTAATATTTATTTGAATATATCTATAAATTATCTTTTTATAATTTTAGTTGAATAAAGCTAAATGTATTTCTTATGATATGTTGATAATATAAACACTGTAGGAAACCTATATACTGGGGATTAAATTAACCTGGTTAAAATAGTCATTATGCCACTTGTTTATTATCAGTAGTAGTGAGATCATTGTCCTAGAAATTTTGAGACTTTGAACTGGTATCTCAAAACTGTATGCAAATCCAACCTTAGGGTATTCTGTGATTTCTTCTGGTTTCCGTGACACCTGCAGACATACACACACATGCACATGCACATGCACAAACATGTGTGTATACACACAGAAACACACACTCACACACACACACACACACACACACACACACACACAAACACACACACTAAATCTAAATAATGAGATATCCCCAGTATGTACCAGTATCAAACATCGTCATTTTAATGAAGAGTTGAGATGAAGAACTAATTCCTCCTATTTAATCAAATCTTTGCACTCTCAACCAACATCTTGATACCTCTAATATCCACTCTACGCCTGTTTCTATCCTTTTGAATCTCCAGTTCTGTTGTCTGGGTCTATGTTTTCAGAACTTTGTAGTATTCATGTAAGTATATCTGGTGTTATCTTTAACCTACTATATTTTAAGATTATTCAAACTGTGACAAAGTGGTAGGGTTGCATTCTTTTACAACGCTGCAAACTATTCCTTCTCTAAGTGTGTAAAAGATGAATATATCATTTAAGAACTCAGAAATACTTGGTATTTGATCTCAAAAGCTGTGGTTATTTGTGTGCCTATTTATTGTTTGGGTTGGAGGAAAAATATTTGTATTTCCTCTGTCATGTTGCTTTTTTAGTGTATTTCTTGTTCTTGTGTCTTTGGCTGTGTGTGTATATATGTGTCTGTGTCTCTCTGTGTGTGTTTGTGTCAGTGTGTGCAAGACTGCATGTATATGTGTGCTTATGTATGCTTAGCTTTGTTATACATTTGTTGCTTAAATGATGAAACTGAAAGAATCTCTGTTTCATGCAGACTCAAAAATTACTTTCTTCCTGGTCTATTTTAAGTGAATAATTATAAATATCCACACCACAGTTAATTTTCTTCTGTTCCCTAATCATACAATTCTTTTAGTTTTTAAGTAGTAAACTTTTTCAGAACCCATTGAGATTGTATTGCATTTTCTAAGGACAGTTGAATATTAGGTAAGAAAAATTTCACTCATTGATTTTTTTTTTTGTTGTTTAATGTTTTCTGTGAGGTGTGATGTCTCCGTGTTTAAACACTCAACTCACAATCTTGAAAATCAGGGTTTGGCTCCAGAGTACACACACATAAATTATGAATAAGTTTTATGCTCTGTCTTTCCAACCTTGAAAAGCAGAGGCAATTAAGCTGGCTATCACTTAGCCATATCAGTAAGGGATGGTTTTCATGAGACATAATCTCTCAATGAATAATGGATACAGATATCCAAGATTATTCCTAATATGTACCTTGGACTTTCATGTACATGCTCAAACATGTGCACATGTACCTCCCACATAAAAGTGCTTATACTCATATATATACATACATATCACACACACACACACACACATACACACAGACACACACACATACACACAGACACACACTTATGCATGAAGGAAAATGAGAGAAAAAATAAAATGTTCACTTTTCAGAAATATTTATTTATTGAAGTAATTCAAAATTATTCTTTATATTTATTTCTGAACATTGTTTTATGACAGAAAATAGTATTAAATATATATTAAACATATTAAATAGTATTAAAACAGTGACCATTAGTTCATGGTTACATAGTTATCATGAGCCATTCTAAATCAATGGCAATAGTTGTCATTTTATTATCTCTGTGGATAAAGTTTTAGCCATTAAGGTCAATAACTAAAATATTACTCATTGTCCACATAATTTAGTTTCTCTGTCCTTCCTGCCTCTGAGGCATCGTGATGCATTTCATCATTAGACTGATTTACTGTACACAAATTCCAGTCAAGCTGTCCTCATTCCTCAGTGCTTTCAGGCTTTTCTTAAGAGAGCACTCAAGGGGGACAGGAAGCAGAAAACAACAGTAGAGAGAGAGAGTAGACAGAGATAAAGAGAGACAGAGATGCACACAGAGAGAGTTGAGAGGAAAAGGATCAGAGAAGAGGGAAGAGAATAGAAGAAAGAAAGGGAAGTGAAATGGGGAGCAGAGAGACAGGGAAAGAAAAATGAACATACAAAAGGGATCAAACCCAGTCCCACAATAAGGACATCATTTCTTATGTTCACAAGGATGGAAAATTCCTCATATATTCAGAACTTCTTACAACTCACATCTCTTAATATTACCCTAGTGACAATTAAACACACATTTGGTAAAGCATGTAACATAATCAATAATGCTCAACACAGATCATGTCTTAGGAAATATCCTCAAGCATACTGACTTGTACATGACATCTACATTGGAGTTAATGAGTCTTAGCTTCTAATTGTTTTTTAATCTCCAAACTACTGTGCATTAGTTTGATCAAGAGGATAACATTTAATGAGTGTATTTTATTTCCAAACACTTAACTTCTCCTCTTGAGTCTCTTCTCCCCAAGCCTTTGAAATATTAGCCAGATCATTGCTGGCCATCAGCATTAGCAACTTTATCAAGCAAAACATTTTGCATCCCTGGTATTGCTCACAAATGGCCATTCTCAACATGAGCTGCTTTATCAAACATGACATCTACTTACAAGGTTGCTGAGGAGTGGATTAAACACTTCCTAATAATTTTTACTGCTACAGTCATTTTTTTCACATCCCCTTGCTCACCTATTAGTTATACCATCTTGTTTCCCTGGAAATCTGGAGTGAAACAATTGAAAAATGTCTGCATCGTGATTAGCTTAAATAATGCACTTTTGCTTTGATTTCATATTTCATTATATTGCATTATGAATAGCATAGATGAATCACTTTTGCTTTAATTTTTCATTATATTGACAGAGAGCTAAGTCTTTCGTCTTTTACAAATCAAGTCAAAGGCCTCATAACTTTTGATGTATTGATATATTTGGGTTTTCACACATGTGTTTGTATGTCTTATAACCCATTTCATGTCTCTGATAGATAATATTCATTACCAACAAGATCAATATCACCTACAGGAAAGTTCACTGGGCATGGTTGTGAGGTAGTTTATAGTTTTGGGTAACTATAATGGAAAGAACTACTATAATGAGGAGTGGCACCCTACCATGGGCAGGGACATGGAATAAATAAATCAGAGAGTGTGAGCTAGACACTAAACAGCATTCATTGTCTCCTTTTCCGACTGTGGATGCAATGTAGTCAGCTGCCTCCTAAAGTTCTGCTATTATGACTTGCACACCCATGATTGACTATAATATCAAACTATTATCTAAATAAATCCTTTCTGCCTTAAGATGTTTTGTCAGGCATTATGTTATAGCAATAAATCTATCAATATATGCTACAGAGTTATTGAGTGTTAAAGCATCAAACTTATCAATATAAAAAACTACAGCACAGAAAAATCTAAGCATGTGTATAATTTACCTGAATAACATAACAAGAATATTTTAAAGTATTTAATCTTCAATCTGACTACAATGAAGTCATTTGGAATTATCTCACTTACAAACATTTTTAAAGCACATAATTAAAAATACATGGAGAAAGCTTGTGGGAATGTTAAAGATTTTACAGTTGAATGATTTTGATGTAGCATCAGTCTCGGCTCCTTTTTATTTTCTCTTCAGTTCTGACATCAGTGATATATAGAGAAGATTTTCCAATTTCTGGACTCAACATTGTCTATTCCCTTTTTATTTATACAACCCATCCCAGTCCTTGGAAGATTCATTGCTTTCTGTATCAAAATGCCAACTGCAATTTTCCTCTTACTGCAATTTAAATATGCAATGGGTGCTACCTTCAGTCCTTCTATGGATTAAAATAAAGTGGTCTAAATGTTAAGGCATAGAAATACTCAGTAGGCATGTGCTGCCAAGCTTGATGACATGAGTTCAATTCCCAGCACTTATTTGGCAGATGCAGAGAAAAGACCCGGGGAAATTGTCCTCTCACCTCCACACACTCAATGGAACATTTGCAATCCAATGCACTGTCCAAAACAAGGAAATAACATTCAAAAGCAGTGGGTGACAATAGCATTTTAGCAACTACCTCTTCATGAAAAAAAATATTTGTAAAAGTAATTGTAGAAAGATTTCCTAACTGACAGAACCATCATCTAGTGGACGGTAAGATACACAAGAACTTTTTCCTTGAAGATTCATGGAGAAAACGGAAGTCTCACACCAAAGAGGACCTAGCAGCTTCACAGCTCAAAACATTATAAAATGAACTGTTATCATAAAGCCAGAGTATGTTTGCTTCCTAAAAGTAAGAGCAAAAATCTCATGTGTTGTTAATAATTTAATAGAGCCATTGAAAAGCCAATACGAAAGCCCATTAGAAATGAAACTGGCCAGTTGATTGTATTTTAGCATCATGTTTTTGGTGATGAGAGAAACAAGACACTCACTGCAAATAGAACTTACATGATTAGTAATAATATGCGAGCTCAGGGCTGTGGCTAAGTGCTTTAATTACTATGATTTATGAATTTTCCCATGTCTTCTGTGTTAGGGTGTAAAATATGTATGTTCATTAAAATCTCTGTTTGAAGTCATACCCCACTGCCCATCTTTCCTATGCACTGAGGCCCTAGCTGCAAGGCCCGTTTCAGCTTCTCTCCATGGATGCACTAACCTTTGGCTTTCTCACTGCGTGTGTATTTATGCCATGGGCTATACCACAGTATTCGTTCTTGGGAATGCTTTCCTACCTAGATGTTCTAGATGTTCATAGGATGCAGTCATTTTTATTTTTATTATTTTAGTTTATTTTCACACCTTTAGCTCATTGCTGGTTTTCTGTCTCATCACAGAAACCAGGGGAGTATCTTATCCTAGGAGAGGAGTTTTGGAGAAGATAAGGGAATGTCTCCTGGATGTCAGTTTCTGCTTTCAACAAGATTGGAAACAGAACATGAGAGCTTCCCATTGTAACTCAGACTACTTATGAAGCTCCTAAGAAACAAAAAGCCACATTTTTTAGCTTCAAAAGACTATTTTTTTTCTGTTCAGGTGACACATATCAGAGAAGTGCATTCGTGAACCTCACAAGGGAGACCCAGCCCCAAATCTTCACAATACATTAGACCGAGAACTAGGCTTACTGCCAAAAGCTTTGAAGGGAAGAGACCTTTGATATTCCCCTCCTCTCTCTCTTTGCCTCTCTTTCTCTCTCTCTCTCTTTCACACACACACACTCACACTCACACATACACACACTCACACATACACACTCACACACCCATACACACTCTCTCACACACACACATACACACACACTCACACATACACACACTCATACACACACACATACTCACATACACACACATACACACACACACTCACACTCACACATACACAGTCACACACCTATATACATTCACCTCTCTCACACATACACACTCACGCACACTCACACACACTCACACACACTCATACACTCACACACTCACACACACATACACACTCTCTCACACACACACACTCACACACACTCACACACACGCGCTCACACACTCACACACACACACTTACACACACACTCACACTCACACACACACATACACACACACTCACACACACACTTATACACACACTCACACACACATACTCTCACACTCACACACACACACACACACACACAAACACACAGCCAGGATGGAACTGAGATGCACTGAGAAGCACTTTCTGTTTTCCCACTCTTACAGAGGGTTCAGGTTAGATTTCTTTCCTTTTTCTTTTTTAAATTTTATTTATTTATTTTTTTGTTTTTTTAAGACAGGGTTTCTCTGTGTAGCCCTGGCTGTCCTGGAACTCACTCTGTAGACCAGGCTGACCTCGAACTCAGAAATCCACCTATGTTTGCCTCCCAAGTGCTGGGATTAAAGGCGTGCGCCACCACGGCCGGCAAAATTTTATTTTTTAATTAATTATTTACATCCTGCTCACTGACTCCCCCATGGTTACACCCTCCCACAATCCATCCTCAGTCTACCCTGCTCATCTCTTGTGACCTCTGAGTGGGTGCCCTCATTCCCCTGTGTATTTCCGCTATCCTGACACTTCTAGTCTCGGTGAGGCTAGAGGCTTCCTCTCCCACAAAGGCCAGACAAGTTATCCCAGGTAGTATAACGTATCCCACATACAAGCAACAACTATTGGGATAGCCCCCATTCCAGTTTTTCAGGATATAAGGGCCTAGCTGCATATCTGCTACATATGAGCAGGTCCAGCTCATATATGTTCTTTGCTTGGTGGCTCAGACTCTGAGAGCCCCAAGCATCCATGTTAGTTTGACTCTTTTGTTCTTCCTGTGGAGTTCCTAGTCTCTTGGGGCCCACAGTCCCTACTCCTCTTCTTCCATATGATTCCCCATGCTCCATGCATTGTTTGGGTATAGTTGTCTATATCTGTTGGGGTCAGCTGATGGGTGGAGCTTCTCAGCGGACAACATGCTCCTACACAGTCATAAAGAAGCTAAACAAGAAGCAAGGTCGGTGCAAGGAAGCTTGAATTTCATTTAGAATGGGGAATAAAATAGTCAGATGGCAGGAGCAAACAGGGATAGAAGGAATGAATCAGGGAATGAGGGTTCAGGATCAGGAGTAGAGGAGAGGAGAGATGGCTATATTGTCATGGAAATCTATCTCATGGGGGTAAGGAGGTGGGGGTCATCTACTGGACAAAGGAGAGACTTTGGATAAGGGTGGGACCCAAGAATCAATGGGGGTGACCTTATCTGTGACTCACAACACTGGAGATATGGAACCTGAAGAAGCCATCTCCTGTAGCCAGGCAGGAACCCCAGTGAAACACCAACATACCCACAAAACTTTCAACCTAAAATTTATCCTGTCTACAAGAAATGCAGGCATGGGGGGTAGAACAGAGACTCAGGGAATGGCTAACCAATAACTGGTCCAACTTGAGACCCATCCCATGGACAAGCATCAATCTTTAAGATTATTAATGATACTGTTATGCTTGTAGATAGGTAGGATTTGTATATCCCCTTTGGGTGTCTCAAAACCATCTGTATCTGCAGTTTGAGAGCTTTGACAGCCTCTTCTTGTTTCAGGGGGCACCTGTACACATTGTTAACAGGTGTAAAAATTAATTTAAATAAAAATAAATCTCTATAAAAAATCAGAAAAAAAAGCTGTAACACACATGAAAATTATACTAGTTAAAAGAGCCTCCATGTTAAAACCCATATTGTATGTCTGTTCTTCAGGTGTGGCAAAAAACAAAAATACAAATAAACAAACAAAAAAATCCAAAAACACAAGAAAAACTTAATTCCTGAATCTTAGTACCCATGCCTGCATTTCTTGAAGATAGGATAAATTTTAGGTTGAAAGTTTTGTGGGTATGTTGGTGTTTCACTGGGGTTCCTGCCTGGCTACAGAGGATGTCTTCTTCAGGTTCCATATCCCCAGTGTAGTGAGTCACAGATAAGGTCACCCCCAAATCCCAAAGTCTTGCCACCCATGTAGACCTCTTTGAGGTCTGCCTAGTAGATTTCTATCTTCCTCTATCTACCTTCTACAACTCACGTTGTCTCTCTAATCAGATTGCAGCTGAGAGTGACATGTCCTTCTTTTTTACCATCTCTTCCCCTGCTGTGAACTGAGTTGAAAACAGTTGTTTTTTTAACATCACTCTTAAATAGGCTTTCTTGTGAAGTGTGTTAAAATCAGTGAAAAGTTGAGTCTTCTTTACATACACATCCTTCCTTCAACCAGCTCCAAAAGAGAAACAGCTATTTCTCACAAAGCTGCTCTAGGGGTGGATTGTTGGTCACTTTAAGTGTATACTATCTAAGGCTGTTTTAGCAGAGAGGCCTAATAAAAATCTTGGGTTAAAATAATGTAGATGTTTGAATTCTGTCATAATGGTTTTTCATCAGATGGTTGGATTGTATGAAAGGCAGTCTCTTGCCTTATTCCCTCTAAGGGGATTGTGACATTTTAACATTTGAGCAAGGCATATTCTTGAAGGTCTCAGATGCTTATTGAGTCATGGGTGAGGATCAAGTTACAATGAAAACAAGGAAAAGAGCTACTCCAAAACATTGCACACCTAAATATTAAGCTATAACCACTTAAAAAAAAATGCCTGAGATCTGACATCATTGTCCCTTACTAGATGCGTCAAGCCGAGGCTAAGCAGAGCTGACAGCTGAGCTTTGTTACCCTGAGGTCACCATTGAACATATGCTGAAGTCAGTTAGTGCTTTGTAGATTTACCTTGGCATCTTATAGGTTTATTTGCCTGAATCAGTGATTAGGTACCCACAGGGATCTCTAAATTTTGTGTAATATTTAGAGTTCTGCCGTCCTTCCTATACGGCTAAATAAAATTGTACTTACTGTTTTCTGATTAGAACTAACATTAAAAGATGCAAATAGAAGATGGTAGAGGAAAGACTGGGGAAAAGTTTGTCAGCAGTATTTTGTGGGCTAGCTTCATAGATTTTTATGAGTCAGCAGATCTGGAATAATGCCTAGCTTTAATGGAACACAGTAAAAATTCCAGCAAGTATGTACCACAGGCATACTTGAACTCACTACCTGTCTTCTTACCCCAACTTCCCAAGTGCAGTGAATGCAGAATATGTCACTTTCTCAGCTGGTTCCATCTTAAGTCCTTCTCCACATAGGCTATATTAAAGGCCTTTCCCAGAGTGCTTCAGTGTTCAGAGACAGGATGATTTGGAAGTGATGGGATCATGAGAGTTCTGACCTTAGGTTTAAACGTATTGACCCCTGTACACTGTACAAGTCCAGTGCAGCATAAGCTTCCTGAAATACCGTTGCTATCAACAACCTGCTGCATTGAGGAAACAGCAGTAGGCAGATCAGTGTAAGTCAGAGGTCAGTCTGGTAGACATAAGGGGCCAGCAGAGTGTGTCAAGGACCAGCATCAGTCATTGCGAGGATTGTAGCCATGAGAATTCAGGTGAAGGTGCAACTGGAAGCTGACAGAAAACTCACTGCATTTCTGAAGCTGCACTAAGAGACTGCCGTCAGGTATTCAATATATTTCTCTGAGTTCACTTCAGTCTTTTACAGGCTACACACTACCTTTTTTCTGCAACAATACATATTCAAAAACCTTTTCATTAGTTTCTTCAAACCCATTGTTTTTCCTGAAAAATCCCATGTAATTACGGCAACAGAAAACGCAGTGCTCAAATAAAGTCACAGTTCAATGTCTGCCAAAGCTAGATATACATTAACCTTTAACTCTTGGAGAAACCTCTAAATCACAGGTCATCTGGGCCTGAACTTGAGGTTACAGCATTAGCATGAAACAGAAAGCTGCCAAACAGGTCAGCAGAATGTGAACGTTTGTAGCTTGTCTAAATTTGCTAAAATTGTCCTAAGAATATGTTTATCCAGTTTAATAAGCTCAGCATAGAAATATCTACTTCTATAGTTACTTTTAAATCACTTCTCCACATGCAGTATTAATTCCTCTTGCAACTTTCCCAAGGGATCCCTGGATTCTAGCTCTTAGAGCTTGGACCCTAGTTCCCTTAGTCAGGAGATACCAAGAAGTCAAATCAGCCTGCTCCAATCTTTCCAGAAAGTTCTGCTCAGTAACCCAATGGCCTCCTCGCACGGTCTAATCTCTCATAACCATCCCCTCATCTTTGCTACTATACATATATCTCCCAATTTCCCCCAATAATATTTCTAGATTAAGCATTCTATTATTAGAGATCTCCCCTTACGTGGCCTCACACTACACCCAAAATAACCAGCTATTTCTTCCTCTATTTTCTTCCATGTATTTTCTGTGGACATACCTGTCCCATGTGATCCAGGCCCAGTGTTACTTTCCCTTGGGGTCTTCTATTTTATTAATGACTTAACCTTCAGGTTTCTAAAAAGCATTGCCTTCTTCAAGTATTTCCTGATACAATTTAATCATCATGAGTTGGCTTAAATTTCCCAGAGAACAATTAAGTCAGCCAACTTCCACATCCAGAACATCTTGTCCCAGTTGAGTTCTTGAATCACTAGGGTGCAAAGTTTGTTCCTATTAAACATCAGAACCCCTTCCTTACCGAGGAATGCTTCCAATCCCTGACCCAGAAAATTTCACCAGAATTGTATTTGAGCAAAGATATGGTATCGAAAAAGGCAAAACAAACAAATAGACAAGAAAGACCAAAATTTAGTATTCAGTTTGATCTTGCTCCAACAGCTGAAACAATGTCACACAGCCACATTTGCAACCTTATCTTATCTGACAAAAATTTACAGTGTATGAGACTCTGCCTTAAATAAAATATACATATATATAATTGTCCACAAAATGTTAATTTTATTAAAGAATAATAATTGAAAAAAATGTATCATAGGTTAATTTGACAAAAATGATGACTTGATTTTTTTTACATTGGCTACTTTATTTACATTTCAAATGTTATCCCCTTTCCTGGTTTCCCTTCCTCATGGAAACACCCTATCACATCCTTCCTCCTGCTGCTTCTATAAGTGTGTTCCTCCACCCACTCACCCACTCCCACCTCCCTACCTTTTATTCCACTACACGGTAGCATTTATAATGACTTCATAGGACCAAGGACCTCTCCCACCATTGAGGCATAACAAGGCCATCCTCTGCTACATATGTAGCTGGAGCCATGTGTACTCATTTGTTGATGGCTTTAGTCCCTGGGAGTTCTGGGGGTCTGGTTGGTTCCTATTGTTGTTCTTCCTATGGGGTTGCAAACCCCTTCAAATCTTTCAGTCCTTTCTCTAACACCTCTATTGGGGATTTTGTTCACAGTCCAGTGGTTTGGTGTGAAGATCTGCCTCTGTATTTGTAAGGCTCTGGCAAGGCCTCTCAGGAGACAGCCATATCATGCTCCTTTCAGCATGCACTTCTTGGCATCCACAATAGTATCTGTGTTTGATCACTGTATATGGGATGAGTCCCCATGTGGGACAGTCTCTGGGTGGCTTTTCCTTCAGTATCTGTTCTACACTTTATTTACATATTTGCTCCTGTGAGTATTTTGGTCCCCTTCTAAGAAGGATCTAAGCACCCACACTTTGGTCTTCCTTCTTCTTGATCTTCATGTTGTCTGTGAATTGTATCTTGGTTATTTGGAGTTTTGGGGCTACTATTCACTTATCATTGAGCACATACCATGTGTGTTCTTTTGTGATTGGGTTACTTCACTCAGGATGATATTTTCTAGATCCATCCATTTCCCTAAGAATTTCATGAACTGATTATTTTTTAATAGCTGAGTAGTACTCCACTGTGTAGATGTACCACATTTACTGTATCCATTCCTCTCTTGAAGGACATCTGGGTTCTTTCCAGCTCCTGTCTAGTATAAATAAGGCAGCTATGAACATAGTAGAGCATGTGTCCTTATTATATGTTATAGCATCTTCTGGGTATATGCCCAGGAGTGGTAGAGCTGGTTCCTCAGGTAGTTCTATGTCCAATTTTCCAAGGAACCAAACTGATTTCCAGAGTGGTTCTACCAGCTTGCAATTCCACCAGCAATGGAGGAGTGCTCCTCTTTCTCCACCTGCATCTGCTGTCATGTGAATTTTTGAACTTAGACATTCCAACTGGTGTGAGGTTGAATCTCAGGGTTGTTTTGATTTGCATTCCCTGAGGACTAAGGATGTTGAGCATTTCTTTAGGTGCTTCTTGACCATTCAATATTCATGAATTGAAAATTCTTTGTTTAGCTCTGTTCCCCTTTTTTTAATAGGCTTATTTGGTTCTTTGGAGTCTAACTTCTTGAGTTCTATGCATATGTTGGATATTTGCCCTCTATCAGACGTAGGATTGGTAAAGATCTTTTCCCAATCTGTTGGTTGCCTTTTTGTCCCATTGACAGTGTCCTTTGCCTTATAGAAGCTTTGCAATTTCATGAGATCCCATTTGTCGATTCTTGATCTTAGAGCATAAGCCATTGGGTTCAGGGATTTTTACCCTATGTCCATGGGATTGAGGCTCTTCCCCACTTTCTCCTCTATTAGTTTCAGTTTGTTTGGTTTTATGAGGAGGTGCTTGATCCACTTGGACTTGAGCTTTGTACAAGGAGATAGGAAGGGATCAATTTGTATTTTACTACATGCTGACCACCAGTTGAACTAGGACCATTTGTTGAAAATTCTGCCTTTTCCACTGGATGCTTTTAGCTCCTTTGTCAAAGAACAAGTGACCATATGTGTGAGGGTTCATTTCTGAGTGTTCAATTCTATTCTATTGATCTACCTGCCTTTCTCTTTACCAATACCTTGCAGTTTTTATCACTATTCGTCTGTAATACAGTTTGAGGTCAGGGATGGTGATTTCCCCCAGAAGTTCTTTTTATTATTAAGAATAGTTTTCACTATCCTGGGTTTCTTATTATTCTAAATGAATATACAAATTGCTCTTTTTAACTGTCTTAGTCAGGGTTTCTATTCCTGCACAAACATCATGACCAAGAAACAAGATGGGGAGGAAAGGGGTTATTTGGCTTACTTCCACATTGCTGTTTATCACAAAGGAAGTAAGGACTGGAACTTAAGCAGGTCAGGAAGCAGGAGCTGATGCAGAGGCCATGGAGGGATGTTCCTTATTGGCTTACTTCTCCAGGCTTGCTCAGCCTGCTCTCTTATAGAGCCCAAGACTTCCAGCCCAGGGATGGCACCACCCACATGCGGCCCTACCCCCTTGATCACTAATTGAGAAAATGCCCCACAGCTGGGCCTCATGGAGGCACTTCCCCAACTGAAGCTCCCTTCTGTGATAACTCCAGCCTGTGTCAAGTTGACACACAAAACCAGCCAGTACACTAATTCTATGAGGAATTGATTTGAAATTTTGATGGGGATTGTGTTGAATCTGTAGATTGCTTTTTGGCAAGATGGCTATTTTTACTATATTAATCCTGCCAATCTAAGAGCATGAAGGGTCTTTCCATCTTCTGAGGTCTTCAATTTCTTTCTTCAGAGACTTGAAGTTCTTGTCATACAGATATTTCACTTGTTTTGTTACAGTCACTCCCAAGATACTTTATATTGTGCATGACTATTGTGAAGGGTGTCACTACCCTTATCTCTTTCTCAGCCTCTTTATCCTTTGAGTAGAGGAAGGCTACTGATTTATTTGAGTTGATTTTATAATCCATCCACTTTGCTGATGTTGTTTATCAGCTTTAAGGTTGTCGGGTGGAATTTTTGGGGTCACTTAAATATACAATCATATCCTCTGCAATAATGATGTTTTGACTTCCTTTCCAATTTGTATCCCATTTGAACGTCTTCTTTTTTAGTCTTATTTTCCTGGCTAGGACTTTGAGTACTATATTGAATAGATAGGGAGAGAGCAGGCAGCACTGTCTAGTCTCTGATTTTAGTGGGATTGCTTCAAGTTTCTGTGCATTCAGTTTGATGTTTGCTGCTGGTTTGGTGTATATTGCTTTTACTATGTTTAGGTATGGAATTCAAATTCCTGATCTTTCCAAGACTTTTCACATGAAGGGATGCTGAGTTTTGTCAAATGCTTTTTCTTCATCTAATGGAATGATCATGTGTTTTTTTTTTCCTTTGAGTTTGCTTATGTAGTCAATTTCATTGATGGATTTTCATATGTTGAACTAACTATTCCTGCATCCCTAGGATGAAGCCTACTTGATCTTGTTAAGTGATCATTTTGATGTCTTCTTGAATTTGGGTGGCAAGAAATTTATTGAGTATTTTTGCATTTAATGTTCCTAAGGGAGATTGTCTGAAGTTCTCTTTCTTTGTTCGGTTAAGGATGAGTGTAGTTGTGGCTTCATAGAATGAATTGGGTAGTGTACCTTCCGTTTGCATTTTGTGGAATTGTTTGAAGATTATTAGTATTAGGTCTTCATTAAAGTTCTGATAAAATTCTCCACTAAACCCATCTGGTCCTTGGCCCTTTTTTAGTTGGGAGACTATTAATGGCTGCTTATATTTCTTTAGGGGTTATGGAACTGTTTAGATGGTTTGTTTGATCCTGTTTTAACTTTGGCAACTTGTTAGGTGTCTAGAAAATTGTCCATATCATCCAGATTTTCTAATTAAGTTGAGTATAAATGTGTGTAGTAGCATCTGATGATTTGTTGAATTTCCATGGTTTCTGTTGTTATGTCTCCATTTTCTTTTCATTTCTGATTTTATTAATTTGGATACTTTCTCTGTACCCTCTGGTTAGATTGGCTAAGGGGATAACAGGATAGATAACTATCCTGTTGATTTTCTCAAAGAACCAGCTCCTGACTTTGTTGATTCTTTGTATAGTTCTTTTTGTTTCTATTTGGTTGATTTCAGCCCTGAGTTTGATTATTTCCTGCTGTCTACTCCTCTTGGATCTATTTGCTTCTTTTTGCTCTAGAGTTTTCAGTTGTGCTGTCAAGCTACTAGTTTAAGTTCTCTCCAGTTTCTTTTTGGAGGCACTTAAAGCTATGAGTTTTCCTCTTACTATTGCTTTCATTGTGTCCCATAAGTATTGGTATGTTGTACCTGCATTTTCATTAAATTCTAAAAAGTCTTTAATTTTTTTCTTTATTTCTTCTTCAACCAAGTTATCATTGAGTAGAGCATTGTTCAGTTTCCATGTGTATGTTTTGTTTTCCATTACATTTGTTGGAATTTAAGACCAGCCTGAATCTGTGGTGATCTGATAGGGTGCATGTGATTATTTCAGTCTTCTTGTATCTGTTAAGACCTTTTTTGTGGTCAATTATATGGTCAATTTTGGTGAAGGTAGCATGAAGTGCTGAGAAGAATGTATATTCTTTTTCTTTAGGGTGAAATGTTCTATAAATATCTGTTAGATCCATTTGGTTCATAACTTTGATAGCTTCCCTGTATCTCTGCTTAGTTTGTTTCCTTGATCTGTCCACTGCTGAGAGTGGGGTGTTACAGTCTCCCACTCTTATTTTGTGGGGTGTTATGTGTGCTTTGAGTTTCAGTTTCTTTTATGAACATGGATGTCTTGTGTTTGGAGTATAGATGTTCAGAATTGAGCCTTCATCTTGATAGATTTTTCCTTTGACCACTATGAAGTATCCTTCCTTATCCTTTTTGATAACTTTTGGTTGAAAGTTGATTTTATTTGATATTAGAATAGCTATTCCTGCTTGTTTCTTGGGACTATTTGCTTGAAAAATTGTATTCCAGACTTTTACACCGAGGTAGTGTCTGTCTTTGTCACTGAGGTGCATTTCCTGTATGTAGCAAAATGCTGGGTCCTGTTTACATATCCAGTCTGTTAGTCTATGTCTTTTTATTGGGGAATTGAGTCTATTGATGTTAAGAGATACTAAAGAAAAGTGATTGTTACTCCATGTTATTTTTGTTGTTGCAGGTAGATTTATGTTTGTGTGCTTATCTTCTTTTGGGTTTGTTTCAACATTTCAAGATTACTTTCTTGCTTTTTCTAGGATGTAGTTTCCCTCTTTGTCTTGGTGTTTTCCATTTATTATACTTTGTAAGACTGGATTTGTGGAAAGATATTGTGTCAATTTGGTTTTGTTGTGGAATATCTTGTTTTCTCTGTCTATGGTAATTGAGAAATATGCTGGGCATAGTAGTCATTGGTGTTCTCTTAGAGTCTGTGTGCCAACTGACCAGGATCTTCTAGCTTTCACAGTCTCTGGTGAGAAGACTGGTATAATTCTGTAATCCTTTATATGTTACTTGACCTTCCTACCCTACTGCTTTTAATATTCTTTCTTTATTTAATGCACTTGGTGTTTTGATTATTATGTGATGGCTGGAATTTCTTTTCTGGTCCAGTCTATTTGGAGTTCTGTAGACTTCTTGTATGTTCATGGGTATCTCTTTCTTTAGTATAGGGACATTTTCTTCTATAATTTTGTTGAAGATGTTTACTGGCCCTTTAAATTTGGAATCTTCACTCTCTTTTATACCAATTATCCTTAGGTTTGGTTTTTTCATTGTCTCCTGGATTTCTTGGATGTTTTGGATGAGGAGCTTTTTGCATTTTCTTTGACTAGTTTTTCAATGTTTTCTAAGGTATCATTTGTCCCTGAGATTCTCTCTTCTATCTCTTGTATTCTGTTGGTGATGCTTGTGGATCTATTATTTCTGCTTTCTTTCCAAGGCTTTTTTAACTCCAGGGCTGTCTCCCTTTGTGATTTCTTTATTCTTTCTATTTTCATTTTTAGATCTTGGATGTTTTTGTTCATTTCCTTCTCCTGTTTGATTGTGTTTTCCTGTAATTTTTGAAGGGATTTTTGTGTTTCCTCTTTAAGGGCTTCTACCTGTTTACCTGTGTTCTCCTGTTTTTTGTTTGTTTGTTTGTTTGTTTTTGAGATAAAGTTTCTCTGTATAGCCCTGGCTCCTGGGCCTGGTCTACTCACTCTGTAGACCAGGGTGGCCTCGAACTCAGAAATCTGCCTGCCTCTGCTTCCCCAGTGCTGGGATTAAAGGCATGTGCCACCACTGTCCAGCTTCTCCTGTATTTCTTTAAGGGAACTATTAATGTTGTTCTCAAAGTCCTCCATCATCATTATGAGAAGTGACTTTTGATCCATGTCTTGCTTTTCCGGTGTGATGGTGTATCCAAGACTTGCTATGGTGGGAGAATTGGGTTCTGATGGTGTCAAGTAACCTTGGTTTCTGTTGCTTATGTTCTTGCCCATGCCTCCCACCATCTGATTATCTCTAGTGCTCCCTTCCCTAGCTATATCTGACTGGAGCCTGTCCTGCCTGTGATCCTGGTTGAATCAGAATTCCTCAGAGTCTAGCTGTCTCTGTGATCCTATGATTCTGGGTTCTTGTGATCCTGAGAATCTGGGTGTATAGAGTTCTTGGGAGTCAAATTGCCTCTGAGACCCTGAGATCCTGGTATGACCAAGTTCCTGGGATCCTGGGATCCTGGGATCCTGGGTGTGTTAGAGTGCCTGGGAGTGTAGCCTCCTCTGAGGTCTGTGGGACTGGCTCAGAGGTCACTGAGGTTGTGCCCAAAGTAAACTGGAGCAGGCTGGAAGGAACAAGAGCCATTGGTCCGGGGGGCTTCTTGTGTCCTTGCATCCTGCTAGACACGGTTACTTCTGGTAGTATTGGAACAGGTGTTTTTCCCTCCTCACTCCTGATCCTATGATCCTGGATATGCTAGAGTGCCTGGGAGTAGAGCCTCCTCTGGGGGCTGTGGGACTGGCTGCAGAGTTCAAGCCCAAAATAATGACTTTTATAGTTACTTTGTCTTAACGATGCTGATGTCTAGATCAACTAATATTTTTCAGTCAAAAGCAGTCTGGATGTTTGTCCAGCTACTGAAAATGATTAGAGAAAAGGCGAAGGCAATCTGAAAAGGAATAAAGATAATATGTCGTTACTACTCACATGAGGAATTGTTTTCTCTTCATTCTGGAGATTCAGGGCTTATTTGACTGGTATTAAGATGGAGGCAGCTTTCTTGACAAAAGTCAGGAGTTATCAAAAAGAATGAGATTGAGATTTTCATCATATTCAAAGCATAGTATATACTGAAAAAATATTTATTGAATTGTGCATATGTATATGTAGATGTGAGCACTAATAAGAGAAGGTACAGACCTGTGTGTGGGCAAGCATACAGGCTCGTGTGAATGTTCGTGTTAGT
>NW_022196891.1:11105039-11142811 GCF_008632895.1 Mastomys coucha
TCTTATTTTCTATGTCCTTATGTCTATATATGTGTTGTGTATAGGTTTGTATGTATGTGTGGGTTCATGTAGAATGTTACATGTTGTCTTAGTTGGTTTTCTATTGCTTTGGAAAAACGCCATGACCACGGAAAATCTTAAAACAGAAAACATTTAATTGGGACTAGCTTACAGTGTCAGATGTTTAGTCTATTATCATCATGACAGGGACCATGATATCAAGCAGGCAGACATTTTACTAGAGAAGTAGTTGAGAATACACATCAGAATCCACAGGCAGAAGAAAGAAAGAGGCACTGGGCCTGGTTTAATTTTCTGAAACTCAAGGATCAGAGGCACACTTTCTTCATTAAGGCCATACTTTTAACAACACAGTTACTAATCCATCTTAAGTAGTTCCACACCCTGATCAAAAGGTATTTAAATACATGAGCTTATGGGGTCTATTGTTATTCAAACCACTACACACAAGCATATGTGTTTGTATAGAGATATGAAGTTGATTTTTGTAAGTTTCCCTTTATCAATTACTATTTTATTTATTGAGGAAGTGTTCCTTAGTTGGACTGAACATGTTCTTTCAACCAGGTGTGTGTCTGGTCATCTTCCTTAGGGAATGCCCTGTCTCTTTTTCCACAAATTCTGGAAATTCAGGAATGCTGACACACTGACCTGGCACTGGGTTCTGTGAATGTTATGTCTTGTTCTCATATTTATATGACAAGTGCTTTTGACCACCAACCCAACATCCCAGCCATATCTTTTATTACTTAAATATAAAGTCTCTTACTGAACCAGTTCACTTATTTTGGTACACTGGCTAGCCACAAAGCCCAGTGATTTTCCTGTCTCACTCTTCCTAGCACTGGTATTACAGGAAAATGCTACCACACTGGCTGTTTTATGTTTTATGTTCTATGGTATTGGAGATCTAAACTGAGGTTCTCATGTTTACACAGCAAGTATTTTTCCAATTAACCTATGTCTTCAATACCAGCCACAGTTTCTAAGTCTAGAACTGGTAGCAATATTTAAGAAAGAAAATAACACAACATGCCATTAACTATATTCTCAGATTCATGACATCTTGTTATTATAGATTTTCTATCACTGTTACATGTAATAGTTAACTAATAGGCTGAATAAAACAGAAGATTATAACATTTTATATTCTGAAATTTTTTGAGGAAATTATGTAGAAAGGGAATGATTTGCAAAGACAAAATTAAACAATTTTGCTCTATTTGCTTATTACTTAAAGACCACTTTGGGTGTTTTACTGACAATCCATTAGCATGTCTCCTGATTGGTGATTGATGCCAACTACATTAAATGTCTTGGAAAATTGAACATTTAAAGCTTTTGGATAATGACAGCAAGCGCAGAACAGATTTGCTTGTGTGGGTTGACAGGCCTCCAAGGAGAGTGATTCTCTAAGTTACTTTTCTCACTGCCAAGCTAGAAGACATGATAAAAGTAATTTGAGGACAGGGAGTATTTATTCTGTCTCATCATTTGAAGGAACAGTCCACAGTAGTGGGGAAGACAGGGTGGCAGGAGCATGAACCAGTTGGTCACATGGCATCCATTGTTAGGGACCGGGGAGACATGACGTCCCTGTCCCTCTGGTACTCAATTAATTTTCTCTTTGTTGTGAAATTTAGAGTACCAACCCATGGATAGGTACCACACATGTTTAAAGTGGATCATCTCACTTCAATTTATACAATCAAAAACTCATTTACAGGCATGCTCAGGGGTGCCTTTCCATGGTGATTCTGAATTCCATCAAGTGGTTATCAAGCTTATCCCTCACAGTGATAATCCATGTTTAGGGGAAACTGTGCTTAGCTCAGGAAGATTTTGGAAGCCTAACAAATACAACAGCTGATAGCACAGTTCAGCTAATGTGACTAACCCCAAGGATATACCTAGGCATTCTCTGCTTAGAACGTATTACAGGGGTCTTTGCTTAGCCACATGCCAATCTTATCTAAAGAATAACTATGTATGAATGTAAAGAAGAAAGACAACTTCACTCCCACATGGAAAGAACAAGGTGGCCTTTTGTTAGCCTACTTCAGATCATAGAGGAAAAGAGCAAACCATTTTACAATAAGCAAATAGAAAATTCTATTTTTGTAACCCTTAGGTATGTGTAAGGTCTCTGTGTCAGTCAGGTTGTTCTTCTGTACTGTCCTGTCATCTCAGCATAAGTCATTAGAGCCCATGTTTAATGTCTATATATACTTTACCAGATTTGTATACAATTCTGAAAATAAGGTCTCATGTTATATCTGGCATGAAACAAGAATACAGAGAGTCAAGAATAAACTACAACCTCGCTACTGACCACCAGGTACTGTATTAACATTATCTTCTCACTAAAGGTCCATGTAGGGTGCAGACATAGATCACTAGGTTAAGTGCCTCATATGCAGGTGTGATGATCTGACTTCTAGATAGAGATCATATGAAATCCAGCCATGCTGGTAACATGACTCTTAACCACATGGTGCAATAAAATTACTGACTTTGTAGGAACTCACTTATCAGCCAGTCGAGAAGATATAGTTAACCAAAATTTTGGTAAGTACTCCTGACTCAAAAGAAAAGAAAAGAAAACAAAACAAAAGATAGTGTTGAGGGGCATAGTAGAAGATATTTCAGTGTCACCCACAGGCCATTACAAATGCCTGCATGATGAACATTCCCTACAAACACACACACACACACACACACACACACTCCCCATACACTTGGTCACACAAAAACACCTGAAAATGGTCTTGTTGGTAATCATTTCCAACAAAGAAGTGTTCGATGTATTTTCATTCATCACATATCTACTGGGCTTCTGGGAATCCTCACTAGAAAGGATTATGTCATTACTCCATCAAAATATTCATCATTAACAGAAAGAGAAAATACACATAATTAAAAGGCTCTCTATTAATTTATAAATCTCAAGATCAATTTTGTCCCAAACTTCAAATTTGGGACAAACATTGGAGGGATTTCTTAGAATTGAAGTATGAAACATCAGCTCCAGGAACATGGGTAGTATCCTATCCAAAGAAGCCAGGAAGTATGGAAGTTGGACTTGGGAAATGGCTGACCTGGACTGCTTCCTTGTCATTGTTATAAAGTATTTACCCAAAGCAACATGGCCAAGGGAAATGTTTTATGTGGCTTACAAGACATAATTCATCCTGGAGGAAAGCCAGGAAAGGAAATCAATGAAGGAACCTGAGGCAGGAACTGAAGCAGAAACAACCGAATAAGAGTTCTTATTAACTTGCTTTCCCTGGCTTACTCAACTACTTTTACTGTAAAATCCAGGGCCACTGCTCAGGAATGGCACTGCCTGCAGTGGGCTGGACCCTCCCACAATAATGACTAATTAAGAAGTGCTCCATGGATATATGTTCCCGAGGCAACATATTGGAGGACTTTTTTTTTTTTCAGTTATGACCTCCTCTTTATGGGTATTTCAAGGCATATGTTAAGTGACAAAAAAGATGGCATTGTGCAGTGCAAGCATAAAGACCAGAGTTCAAATATCCAGGGCCAATGCGAAAGCTACCTGTGACTGCAAACTCGTCTGACCCCACAACTAACTAGAAGGGAATTGCTGGGCCTCATTGGACAACACGAATATTCAAAACTGGAATTCCAAGCTCAGTGAGAGAATCTGTCTCAAAAGAATAAGGCTGACGGTAATGACTACTGAGGTTAGATTTTGCTGGCCCATATCCTCACTAAGATTCCTTTTAATTTATTTAGAAACACTTGTGTCTCAGACCTAACATCGTGACAAGGCAGATTAAACAAAAACAAAAACAAAAGTGTTGAAATGAATATTTGAAATTAATATTAACTGAAATGGATTTTGCCAACATAGAACCTGCAACTAATACTATGAAGTATTCCTTGAGGCCTATAGCTAAAATAAGTCTGTCTGCTCTAAGTGTCCATTTGATGCTTACAATAATGCATTTTAAAAATGCCTTAATTTATAATTCTTTTGTTCTATTGTTATAAACCCGCCATAAAACTGCTTCCAAGTTGGAACATGAAACCTGGGATGACCTAGTTCTGGATTTTCCAGGATCCAGAGTAAAAGCTATGCTTTGTTTTGTTTTAGGTGACAGTTGTATTGCTTTTGTGTGGCAACAGTGTTCCTGTGTCAACTGGTACTCAAAGTGTTACCAAACTTTGAGGAAGAGTCTGTGCCTCAACAAGCCAAATCCAGTCATCCACTCTTAAACAATACAACTAAAGCTGCCAAATGAATAGGAAAAAGCAGAAAAGGGGAATTACTCAGTGTGGTCACATTGACAGAAGGACAGAGAAGTCCAGGATCCACACACTTTAGATCCGTCTTGGACTCCTGAATCTGGGGTAGTGTTTAAAAAGATGCCAAGAGATATACATTACCAAGCAGTTCTCAACTAGGTATGGTCCTGCTCAATACTGACTCCTCGTTGATTAGACTCAGACTCACCTTGTAATGTGGCCTGATCATTTGTAAGTCACTGTCAGGAGATGAGCATTCCCCCCGACAGGTACTTTTCCTTCTCCTTGCATGAGATTACTGGGGCAGTTCCCATTGCTTTGCTCTTAGTTGCTTCACTAGTTAGATAGTAAGACTGGGAGACAGTGTTTTAAATTTCAAGGGCCTTTATTTCTGTTAGGATAGTAAAACATTACATATAATATACCATGCATACATACCATCATGACATACATACAGAGATACAGACAGACAGATAGGCAGACAGACAGAAACTTTAATGGAGTAGTTAGTTGTAAACACTATAATACCAAATATTCAAATCTCAGAAAAAAAAATTCTAAATTACAAAGTCATGGGACTGTGAAAGGCAGCTCGTTTTCTGGTTGAGCTAGGTTTCAACCCCAGAGACTCAGCAAGCGCTCCTGAAAGTAACTGATGGTGTCTGCCATGTTTCTGACACGAGGCCTCAGCTCTCCATAATTCTGTGGCCATCAGTCACATAAGGCAATTCCCCAAACCCCTCCATCGGTAGAGGACATGACTAGATCACATAGCCTCAAGACAGATCTCCATTTTAGTGAGATACCTAAAGGCCTGAAGGGCTTAGTCAGGTAAGCTCTCCTTCCCAGACACTCCTCCCTGCAAAAGGTATTTAACTTCAGGCCCACCCTGAGAAAGTGGGGTAAGGTTTCACTCATCATAACTCTCCACCATGACAATAACACCTTAAAACCATTGATTGTCTCTTCTCATTGGGATCTGACTTGATGGAGCAATGGAGTAGGAGTTCCTCTAAAGAGCTGCATCTAATCTCATACACAAAGCCTCTCTGTGTTCTCAACCAGGGTCTCCACGAAGGCAAACGGCCCACCTGAGCAAGCCTAGGACATGCTCGTCCCTGTGGGAACCAGCTGGAGCACTAGCCTCCCCCTCTTTTTCGTTCTGCCCTGGGCTAGAGCTTGTCTGCATGCCCACACTCAGTTCTCAGCTCTTCTGAATGAGCCAATGGTGTCCAAGAGTGAAACTTGCTTTCCCTGGCCTCCATGGCTGGCCCCGGGGACCCATGAGCCAAAATCTGGCAGTTCCTTGGGGACCTCAGACTGCACTTCTCCACCCCCTGTGTTCTGTGGCTTCTGCCAGTCAGATGCCGGGCTGGTGGCAGTGTGGGGTACGGGCAGTCAAACTTCTACATAGTGACCATTGGCATCATGATTGATGTCACAATTTATCTTAGTGCACTTTGTACAGTTTTATAAGGATAAAAATTGAACAAAGAAAGCTGTTCAAATATCTTCTCCCACTGACACTAGAGTTACTAGCAAGTTTGCTCTCTTACGTGTATACTGATTTCCGTTTACCGGAATAAAAGAGCTGGAGGAGAGGAAAGAGGCAATGATTTATGAAAACATTTTGTCAATATAACATCAGTAAGGAGTTCCACCTTCTCCTATTGCAGACACTTTGGTGGAGCCTACGACTTGCCTTTCTTTAAAATTTCAATATCCAGGAAAGAGAAGTAGACTTCATACTGTCTTTATTTAATTCTGAGTGCTGATGTTTGACATTCTAACAAACTTCTGAATAAGTGTCTTATAAATAATGTGAATTATTATTCTAAGTATGTAGTGCACCAGATAACCAACACATCAATATTAACACATACCATCCTCTAGGCTGTGCATACAATCTTTGAACTGTTTTTAATAACACAGAGAAAGTTTTATAAAGACTTAGAGATTCTGTCTGTGGGGAAAGGGCTTGTCATGCAACTGCAGCAAACTGCATTTGGATCTGCCAGACATAAAGGAAGCAATGTTCTGCATACATAAATACAGTGCTCAGGGATCGAGGTAGAGGCAGAGAGGAGAGCATCTGAGGGAGCTGGCAGGTGAATGTTGTGGTTTGAAAGAGGATGTCTCTTATAGATTTACAGATTTGAATGTCTGGTCACCACGAAGTGCCAGTCTTTGAAGGAATTAGGAGGTATGGATCTGTTGGAGGAGGTGTGTCAATACGGGTGCACTTAGAGGTATCAAGAATGCCAAATCTGGCCTCCTGGATCTTTCGTTCTGAAGCCTGTAAACCCAGATATAGAACTCT
Organism: Mastomys coucha; assembly: GCF_008632895.1. Classification (NCBI taxonomy): domain Eukaryota; kingdom Metazoa; phylum Chordata; class Mammalia; order Rodentia; family Muridae; genus Mastomys; species Mastomys coucha. The sequence continues at coordinate 11,111,659 of NW_022196891.1, forward strand.
CAGATACTTCTGCTGGACCGTGTCTGCCGGCATGCAGCCAAGCTTCCCACCATGATGAGAATGGCCCAGTGATCTGAAAGTACACTAGCCCCCAATTAAGTGTTTTCCTTTATAAGTCACCATGGCCATGGTGTCTTTCTTTTTTTTTTTTTTCTTTTCCTTTGTTGGTCATTTTCTTGGTTTACATTTCAAATAGTATCCCCTTTCCCAGTTTCCCCTCCAGCACAACCCTATCCCATCCCACCTCCCCCTGCTTCTATGAGAGTGCATACTCACACACCTCCTCCACCTGGTATTCCCCTAAAGAGGTTTCAACCATCTTCTTCTTGTGAGCAGTTTTCTCTCATCTACCTTCATTAAATGAACATTTCCTCATTCACCCACATCATGTGGGGCATGATGGCCCATCAATCCATGTGACTTTTATCTGATATGATCCCCTTGTTGTACTTCTGCCAAGAAACTTGGCACTGCCTAAAGGTCAAACACACTACTCTTGCTGCCCTTTCTGTCTACTTCAATCTGCCCATAATGTTCTAATAATGTTGATCTTTCGAGATTTATATTTCAAGAATTTTTCTGTGGTGAGCTTCAGTGGTGAGTACAGTGGGAGATGGGATTGTGCCTATCCAGATTAAGACTAACATTCCGATTCCAGACACATTCAGGGCACTTTACTTCCCCATAAGAGTTGGGAACTCCAACTCTGTTTAGGCAGCACCAAAAGCTTGCACTACAAGGGGAGGATTATCGATTTAAATGTCTAACAATTTGTCGAAAGAGCAGACTTTATAAAACTGTGTTTTTCATTCTTCTCTAGGCTATGACTGTGTCATAGCATTATGGATATTTACCCATGGGTCTCCATGCACATGCTTACCAATTGAGTATATTTAGTGGGAGATTCAGTGGCAGAAAAGTTGTCATGGAAAACTCCTTTCTTTCAACTGTCAATACAAAACAGAACAAATCAGTCCACAGTTCTCATATTAACAGCAGTAAGAGCTAGTTCATTCAGGAACAATTCTGAGTGGCCATGGCCTGGAAACACAGATTTAGATTGCCTCAAATTTCATTGGAACAGGAAGCAGTTTAATGAAGTCTTTTTTTCTTAATTTGTATATTTTATTTATTTACTTTCAAATGTTATCCCCCTTTCCCTGATTCCCCTCTGCAAACCCTCTATCCCATCCCCCCTTTACCCTGCTTCCATGAGGGTGCTCCCCTACCTACCTACCCACTCCCACCTCACAACCCTAGCCTTCCTCTACACTGGGGCATCAAGCCTTCACAGGACTAAGAGCACCCCTCCCATTGATGTCAGATAAGGCCTCTTCAGCTCTTTCAGTTCTTCCCCTAACTCATCTATTGGGGTCCCTATGCTCAGTCGAATGGTTGGCTTCAAGCATCCACATCTGTATTGGTCAGGATCTGGCAAAGCCCCTCAGGAGACAGCTGTCCACAGGCTCCTGTCAGCAAGCAAGCACTGGCATCCGAAATAGCGTCTGGGTTTGATGTCTGCATGTGGGATGGATCCTCAGGTGGGGCAGTCTCTGGATGTCCTTTCCTTCAGGCTCTACTCCACCATTTGTCCCTGTATTTCCCTTAGACAGAAATAATTCTGGGTTAAAATTTTGGAGATGAGGGGGTAGCCCCATCCCTCAACTTGAGGGGCCATGTCTAACCCCTGGATATGGTTTCAACAGGTTTTCTCTCCCCTTTATGGGATATTTCAGCTAATGTCATTCCCGTTGGGTCCTGGGAGGCTCTTACTTTCCTGGCACCTGAGACTTTATGGTGGCTCTCCCCAGGTCCCCATCTCCCATCGCTATATACCTCTGTTCAATTTCCCCCTGTACATATCCTTCATCTCCTTCCATACCTGATTCTGTCCCCTCTCCCCACTCTCTTCTTTTCCTCCAAAGTTCCTCCCACTCTCTACTTCCCTTGATTATTTTGTTCCCCCTTGTAAGGAGAACTGAAGCATCCATTCTTCAGTCTTCCTTCCTCTTGAGCTTCATGTGCTCTGTGAGTTGTATCATGGGTATTTCACACTCTTTTCCTACTATCCACTTAGCAGTCAGAAGTCTTACAGAACAAAGAAAATCAAATCAAAGTAAATTTAAAATATAATCATGTGTAAATCAGAGATGTAGGTCCAGCAAGATGGGGGCACGTGTTTTATTGGCCTCAAATGTTATCTAATGATATATAGCTTTTGAATTAGTGGAAGTTAGTGGTCTGCTAGATTAATTTATTCAAAATGGTTTTTATGCATTTGTCACATTTATTAGTTTTGACACAAAGTTAGGCATAGAATGGCTGTTCTAGAGAGCTACAACTGGCCCAAGGAAGGGTAACCACCCCATCTGATGGACCTGCAACTTTCTAACATACGCACAGTACTGAAAGTCAGAGCAGTTAATCAGTCTCTGCAAGCACAGCGCCTTTCCAGGAATTCTCATCCACCTTTCCTCCCTCCCTTCCTCCCTGCCTCCCTCATTCCATTCTTTTCTTCCTTCTTTTATCTTTTATTTTTTCAGAGAAGTTTTTATGTAGCTCTAACTGACCTTGAACTTTTTCTGTAGCTGAAGATGACTCTAAGCTTCTGAGCTTTCTGCCTTTAACCACCAAGTGCCAGGCTTTCTGGTGAACACCACGACACCCAGCCAGAGAATTGATTCCCAGCATCATAAATATTGTCTTTAAACTTTTATGTTCAGTCTATTGGAAACATAAAAGTAGAATTGTCTAGAAAATGGGGTCTTTCATTAAATGCCACTTTTACAACTAGCTTGAAGAATTTAATGTACTGAAAAGTTAGGATGTTCTTTTGAATGGAGCATAGAAAAAAACATTAGGACAATTATAATATGTGATTTATTCATATTCATCTCTGCCATATTAGTAACTCTAGAATGTAGAGTTGGTTCTTTTTTTGAAGGCTCACAGGAAGGAACATGTGTGCCTTGGCCAATATGCTTTGTAGCGATCATTTTCTGCTTTGTGAACTGGTAAAGAATCCTTTGGGATCTGGAAATAAGGGGGCTATGATGGTGGCTCAGTAGCAGAAGGATCAGGTTTGGTCCCTAGAAACCACACAAAAGAATCCAGTCGCGGTGATAAGTGCTTGTAATTCAAGTGCCCGGGAGGCAGAGACTCGATGATGAGTCTATCTTGAGATTTGCTGCTCCGTCATCCTAGACAGCTTGATCACTGATCAAGGCATCTAAGCAGAGGGTCAAAGACAAGCAGTGTAATAACAAAAGAGTCCAATTACAGAACAGAAACAGCCAGCCAAATATGAACATGAGGCTAATTTGCAGTTTGATCTATATAGTATGTATCTTCTGGCCATGGCCAGAGGTAGGGTTACACAGAAAGACCAGAGATACGAAGAGAGATAGAGAGAAAGAGAGGGTCAACACAGATAGAGAAGGAGAGAGACAGAAAGAAAAAGAAAAACAGAGAGACAGAAGCAGAGACAGGTGTATATCTCATACACACATGCACACACACACACACACACACACACACACACACACACACACACACACACACACACTGAGGGGGGCCTTGGGGAATGTAGGAAGAAGTTTCCTTTGAGACATTATGTGGAGGACTGATAGGTCAGATCATTGTTTGCTACCAAAGTTACCAGGGTCACAGCCTGGACGGGACCCAGTATCTGTGTCAAACTAAATTCAGCCACCTATCCTCAATAAGACGGTTAAGGAGACAAAGAGTGAAAAGCAGAAATGGAGAAATCTATTCAATGTGCTCACATTATGAAGAGGACAAAGAGATCAGTTGATATCTTCAGTCCTTCACTAGGACACAAATGTTAGGTTTCAGTTAAAATAGAAGAAAAGAAGGCTGCCTAGCAAAATCAGTCCTGGTCAAACTAGGGTCCTCCATTCATTAACTCTTTATTTTCTCAGCTCCAGTCTCTCCTGAGAGGTGGTCTGACAAGTTCTTAGAACTGTATGAAATCTCTTTCCATAGGAAAAAATAAAATCTCCTCCTAGGAGACATGTTCCCCTCTGGATAACACTAGGCTTCCAACTTTTCCTTCTCTCATTATGCGATTCATTGGGAAATACCAACTTCTTGGGTTACATTTTTTGAATAGTCTGATAGCCAGAGCGAGGGGCACAGTACCTCGTTTTAATATTGTCATTCCTGCCAGTTACCTTATGTCTAGACATTTTCTGGTATTTTCTTGTATTTGCTCACACAATTTGGCTCCATGTATATGCTCACTGTATGTCAGGTAGTAGACATTGTCTACCTGTACTGTGTTCCATAACTCTAAACATAAAATATTATGGCTCATATTGTTAAATCAAGCCATTCCCCCCGTTCCTTCCCATACACAACTCCAAAGTCCTCTACAATCCTATCAATCCCCTCTCCCACTCAGTTGCCTTGTTCTATCTGCCTTCCATGACTACCCCATAGCTGGGTGTAGAGGTGCATACCACTGTCAGGAGAATATGTTGAAGGAGGCAGAGGCAAAAGGTTTAGGAGTTTGAGGCCAGCCTGGGATACACATTTAAAAATCGATTTTCTTATATTTATATTTTTTCATATTATACATTTTTATTATATTTTCTCCTCCTCCAACTTCTCCTAGGTCTTACCCTTCTTCTTATCCAATAAACTTCATGTTATCTCTCTCTCTCTCTCTCTCTCTCTCTCTCTCTCTCTCTTTCTCTCTCTTCTCTCTCTTCCCCCCTCTCTCCCTCTCTCTCACATTCTGTATGTAAATCAAAGAAAACAAAAAAAAAACAAAATAAGAGTAAGACTAAAAATATCAAGAGAAAACATAACAAAAAGGATAAACACATGGAGCCTATTTTGGTTTTGAGTTGGTCAGCTACTCATGAGGCCTGCTCAGGAATGGGGTAACTAAAGTCTGTAATACTATATTGGGGGAAATATTTTCTCTTTACCCACAGGTGTCAGTTGCAAATAACTTCTCAATTTGGTGTTGACTTTGTCTTTCCTTTTTTTTCTTAAAACAGGGATTTTTGTCTGATTTGAACCTGGGCAAGTTTTATGAATGCTGTCACAATCTCTGTGAGTGTTTATGTCTACCAGTACTGTTGTATCTGGAAAACACTCTTTCCTTGGAGTGTCATTCAACAATTTGGGGTCTTTCCATATCCTAATTTTGGAAATCACTGAACCCTGAGAGACGTGTTTTGATGAACACATTCTATTTAAGACTGAGTGCTCCAAAACCTCTCTCTTGCTTCATATTGTTCAGTTGTAGTTCTCTGTATTAGTTCTCATCTACTTGAAAGAAGGTTCACTACAAACATTTGAATGATTAACTGATCTATGCTTATAGCAGCATGGCATTAGGTATTCTCACTTAGCACAATAGTAATATAACATTTTCACCTAGGCACATGATCTATCTATCCTCGGGTTCTTGGCAAATATAGCACCGTCAGATATAGGGTTGGGCCTTAAGTTCAATCAAAAAGTGGCTGATTGCTCCTATAACATTTGCATCACTGTTTTGTTCCTCTATCTTTCACTCAGGTAGCTATTACAGATAGTCTGTAGAGGTGAATGATACTGATCATTGCTTTTCTCTTCTGGTAGCATCTAGTGTACCTTCAGATACTATTTATATTAGTCAGTAGGAGTGAAGAATCCAGTTGTCCATCAGCTTGATTTGTGTTCAACGACATAATTAAGTGGTGTTTTTAAGACATAAGACCTCTCCAACATGATGTACAAAGTAACAAAGTTGTCAGAATACTAGTTGTTCCAAAAGAAGAAATAGGAAATGTTCCTTCAGTTTCAACTTTGTGAAAAAATTTAAGAATTTTGACTTTGGTTCTTGTTTGAAGATCTGATAGAATTCAATGGTGAATCTATATGGCACTGTTTTTTGTTCATTTGTTTGTTTTGTTTTGTTTTTTTGTTTTTGTTAACTGGAAGATTTTAAAATAATGCTTTCACTTTACTTGGGGTTATGGGTCTGTTGTCTAATTTTTTTTTCCTTCTGGATTTTACTTTGGTAGGTTATACCATCTGTTTCTCTTAGATTTCTGAATTTGTTAGATATTAATTTTTTATAGTATTTCCTTGTGATTCTCTGAATTTCTTCAATGTCTGTTGTAGTGTCTTCTTTCTCTTCTCTAATATTGTAATTTGTTCTTTTATTATCTATCTATCTATCATCTACCTATCTATCTCTTTCTTTGGTTAATTTGTCTGTGGGGTTTGTTGATCTTGTTTACTTAATGAAACAACTCTTCATTTCATTGACCATGTACTGTGTTTCTAGTGTGCTGATTTTAGCCATGAATTCGATTATGTGTTTTTATATAATTTTTTGGCACATAAATTCTTGTTTTTCTAGAGTGTTTCAGTGTTGCATTAATTAAATAATACAGATCTGTCATTTTTTTGATTTGTGTATTTAGTACTATGAACTTTTCACTTAATACTTCCTTTACTGTGTCCTATAGATTTGGGTATGTTGTATTTTCGTTTTTATTCAATTCCAGAAGTGTTTTAATTTTCTTCTGTCTTCTTTTTGTCTTGACCCAGCTGTCACTCATTAATGAAATATTTACATTACATGAGTTTGCATACTTTATGATGTTTCAGTTGTTATTAACATCTGTATTTAACAGATGGCATTGACCTAGAATTGGCAGTGTTATTTAAAATTTCTTGTATCCAATGAGACTTTCATGATCTCTTAATATGTGGTCAATTTTGAGATAGCTGTAATGCTGGTTTGAAGAAATTTTATATTGTAAGTGTTTGGGGTGGAATGCTCTACAGATCGCTCTTAGGGCAAGTTGACTTATGATATTTTAATTCCAGCATTTTTTCTGCTTCTCTTTTCTCTGGGTGGCTTGTATATTTGTGAGAGTAGAGTACTAAAGTCAGCCACTATTGTATGGGAGTCAACATGTGATTTTAGCTGGAGAAGTATTTCTTCTGTAAACTTGGATATCTGGGTTTGGTATATAAATATTTGAATGATAATAAATTCTTGGAAGATATGGCCTTCATTGAGTATGTAATGTCCTTATATATCTCCTCTGACTGTTTTTAGATTTAACTCTATTTTGTTGGCTATTAAAATAGCTATGCTTTCTTGATTTTTCATATGTTTGCTTTGGTTTATTTAGACAATATTAAAAGTTAGCAATGAGAAGTGTTTATGAGTTCTTATTATATGTTGTTTTGCATGAATTTCCACTACTTTTGATTTATTCTTTTTGGATTATTCATTCTTTTTATTTCCTCTGGTATAGTTTACCATTTATTCAGACTGGTTCACCTTCCAGTGCTGTTTTTAGGGATAGATTTGTAAACAGAAATTGGTTAATTTTTTTTTATTTTGAAATGTTTGTTTTATTTTCTGTTGATTGATATTGATGGTTTTACTGGGTAGAGTAGTCTGTGTTAGTGTCTGGGATCTTTCAGAGCATATTGCTTATCTGTTCAGGCCCTTCTGGTTTTGAGAGTCTCTACTGAAATACAGGTTTTTGTCTAAAGAACCTAGCTTTATATGTTATTTGGTGATTTTCCTTTGTAGCTTTATTGTGTACATGTATTGTTTAGCTCATTATGTTGTGGAGAGTTTCTTTATTGGTTCTATTTGGTGTTCTGTTCAGAAATCCACCTGCCTCTGCCTCCCAAGGGCTGGGAATAAAGGCATGTGCCACCACTGCCTGGATTCATACCAATTGTTAAGATTATAATAATTCCTCACAGAAATTATCAGAGGTCCACTTCCCATGTAATTCTAGATTTTGTCAGGTTGAAAAGTAAAACCAGGTAATACGGTCAAGTGTATTGTTAGGAAAAGTTCCTGTATGATTAAAACAAAGTGGAATCCTGGGTTGCTAAGCCATTCCCTACATTTTTCTACTTCAGATGTTCACTGTCTTTTCTATCTATAGCCAGAATCCATAGAGATTGGGAAAAAAATCTTCCTTTGTCAGATAATGAAAAGGCTGTTTTCTTAGATATTGAATTCAGAGGGATACAAGTATATCCAGTTTACCAGGTATTTACTCTCCAGTTTGAAGTCAACAATTGTTGAGCTACCCAAATCTTATCATACAAACCCGTCTAATAAATCCTATTTGTAATATATACTCGTTTTATTACCTCTGACTATTCTCAGTGTTCTCTTTTTCCAAGTAAAGATTTTCTGTAGGTTAATAGACAAGAAGGAAAGACCTTTGTTAGTTGATCATAATAATATGTGTCAAGATGGAAACTAAACAATCCCAAACAAAGATCATTATACATTCTGATGGAGTGGTACACTCTATTACTTTTTCCAGAGGGACCTGTGCTATGACCTAATCCCAAGTACAACATTAATAAATGCTAACTAAATTCACACTCAATACAGCCCGATGAACTGAACTGTACATAACTTACATAATCAAAATATTATGCCAGTCTAAATATGGTGACATACTCGTGCTTAATTTGAAGCAGAAAGTTGCAGAAAATGATAATTTCAGTTCAAAAGGTTATTTCAGGTCCATGATACAGCTATGTGCTACAATATTCACTGAACAAACTAGTGGGGCTTAAGTTTGAATCCTGATTAGCCATGTAAAACTAGATGCAATGGTGCATATATTCACAAATCCAAGTAGCCACAGTGAAAGAAGAAAAAAAAAGTGATACCCTGAACTTTACAAGCCAGCTATCTTGGTTTATGGAGCCATAAATGAGAAAACCTGCCTCAAATAATGTGAAAATGCTGACTGACATTCAAAGTTGTCTTTTGAACTTACATAAATGCTTAACACTTGCACACCCTAAGAGATATAAACATACATATCTACCCAAGATATATAAAAATTACAAATTTTTCTAATGGTATAAATTCTTATTTATTTCAACCTTTATTGTCAAGTTGGTGGATACTCAACACTATTAATCATTTGAAATAAAATGCCCAACCAGAAATATTTAGACATTAACCTGTTTATATGCCTTCATGATGATGATGATGATGATAATGATAATGATAATAATAATAATAATAATAATAATAATAATATGGCCCTGAAATCACTGTGTCCAGAGAACATGCTCCATTTGCTTAATGAGATTAGTTTAGAAGAAGTGTCCTTTGCCTTTGGGAATTAAGTCACCAGAAGAAAATTGAACAGATCTTTGTTGAGGAATTATGAAATGGGTATGAGCAGATATTTGTTTAATGGGCCATGAAAGTGATAAAATCTTGTGAATTCTCTAAGAGAAAAACATCACAGGTAGCAAAAATAAAATTATATTCATAGATCTACTGAGAATGCAAGAGCTATTCAAGAAATGAAGAAAATTGCCCTTTCCCAACTGGAAGGCATTTTTAAGGAGAAGCATGAAATGGAGATCATTTGCATCATATGCATTTTATTTATTTATTTATTTATTTATTTTTGTGAAAGGATGGTTGTTTTTTATTTCCATGTTCAGTTCAGCTGTTCTCAGCATAGTCTGAAGCCTGGATGTAAGCTATACAGTGATAAAGTATCTGCATATTAGCAGAGATGTTGGGAAAAAAATCCATTTGTCATGGTTAAGCTTCATTCCTTGTTTTTTACTTTTCTTAGGAAGAATCAATCAAATAGGTCTATTCACCTCAGATTACACCACTAACACACAAACTGAATGTTTCTACCAAGTCTACTTTTAGCTATCCAGTGAGTTTATTACAGTTATTTATATGATCATGGATGAGTCAAACACAGGCACATCACTACAAATCTGATAAAAGCATAATTAATGAATAATGAAAGCTGCATGAGCTATATATCAAAACTACTTCAAAGATGGTCATCTGGTCAGAGGCTTTTCTCTCTAGCAATATATTACTTCTTTTATAATCTGGAGGAAGAATTGTAAAATCTTGTAAATTTTATAAGTTTTTCTGAGACTTGTGATTTGTGTTTACCTCATGAATCTTCACATCCTCTTTTCTCCCTACAGGAGGGAATGATTCAGCTTAGAATAAATAACTACATAATATGTTTATATAAAAGTCAATACAACATGTGTTCTCAGTTTTATTTGTAGAGTGATCATCAAAAATAATGGTCAAAATATGAAAAATACATGATATAGTCTTCTGCTAATGTTCTTTGTGGTTTGATTCCTGGACTCCCTTGTTGTTATTTAAATTTTCAGATACTAGATTCTTCTATGCCAATTGAAATATACTGTCATAGTCCCTACACATATTATTTCTCATATGTTTGTGAGATATTTTACAAGGCCTTGCATATTCTAGTCTGGCCTCAAACTCATTATGTAGCTGAAGATGCCTTTGAAATTTCAATGATTCTCCTGCCTATACCTCTTCAGTGTTAGAACTCCAAGTATATTTTACTATGGTGTTTTCAATGTGCTTTGCTCAGGAAGTGGCACTATTAGGAGGTGTGACCATGTTGGAGTAGGTGTGGATTTGTTGGAGGAAGTGGGTCACTGTGTCAGTGGGCTTTAAGACCCTCCTCCTAGCTCCCTGAAAGTCAGTATTCTCCTGTTTGTCTTCGGAATGAGATGTTGAACTCTGAACTCCCCCCATTCATGCCTGACTAAACACTGGCATGCTCCTACCTTAATGATTGTATATTGAACCTCTGAAAATGTAAGCCAACCCCAATCAGTAGTTGTCCTTTGTAAGAGTTGCTTTGACCATAGTGTCTATTCACAACAGTAAACATCTAACTAAGACAGTTACCAAACCCAGTATATACAGTACTAGAAATGGAAATATATTTGTTTGTTTGATATGTATATGTGATATATATATACATATATATATATATATATATATATATATATGCTTGTCAAGTACTATTCCATTTAAACTGCATACTTAGCCCTTAAAGCATCACAGTGTATAGCCAAACTCATTTTTCAACACATGTGTAGATTTCATATTTACAGAGAGATAAGTAAGTAGAAAGATAGACAAAGATAAATAGATAGGTAGAAAATTAGATAGACAGTTACATAGATGATTGATATATAGTAGATGTTCATAAAGCTAAAATAGGAGAAATAAAGAAAATATCTTAAATTAGGTAAGGAAATATCTTCACAAAAAGAAAAATATATTCATCTCACTAAATTGTTGAACAACACCATTTTTCTTATCTCTTAAATACAAAGGAATTTTTGTTAAGAAAGGGAAGATGGATTCATACCTTTCTCTGAATTTCTTTCCAATGAAGATAATTCTAGATTCTAGGTATGGTTAGGACAGATAGAAATGGGTTGCCAGAGATAGTGCATGGCAGTGGCAAAGCAAATACGAAGAAGTGCTTTCACAGCTCAAGATGCCAAATGGGAATTGAAGGAGCCTTGAAGTTTGCTTTTCCAACCTCAGATTGTACAGAAATTGAATAGAACATTTAGAATACAGGACTGAGGAAAAGGATAACTGAGTAAATTGTTTCCTGTGAAAGCGTCAGGACCTGATCTCAAGTGCCAGCACTCGTGTTAAGAACCAAGCATGCCAGTGTGCCTCTGTAATCCCAGTGCTCTGATGTATGGTGGCTTGTTGGTCAACCAGTCTATCCCATTACATAGTTGTATTCTCATATTCACAGCATTCCAGAAATCCTACTCAAGTTGTGATCATATGAACAAAATTCCCATTCTAATAGTTCCCTATTTTTTATAATCATAATTTCACTCTGGGTCATTGATATCCATAGCCAATTGATCAACACCCTCCTGTTTATGCCAATAACACTGCCATCACTGCTCCAAGGTCAAAAGAGGTGCATGTACACATACATGAATGCTACATATACGAGCTGAGAACTAAGATAATAATGAATACCATTTTCCACTATTTTGATATCAAACATTTGCCAACAAACTCATTAAACACAAGACCTGCACCACTAAAATACAATAACTGGAAATTGATTTGACAATAATTTGGAGCTATAACTTAATTGTAGAGTAAGTCATAGATAATAATACTTAAAAATAAGATCCAGAGAGAGCTCCATACCTCTAAACATCTGAATTTTCAGATTAGCTGCAATTTATATTATATTAACAGTGGCTATTATCACAGAAGCAAGATTTCAGGAGGATCTTCTCTGCAATCACTGATTGCATTCTATTGTGAGCAATCCATGCTCCAATTAATAATCTGGAGTCATATTTGTGAAGAAATGGTTCTTCCTGTCTGTCTCTTTTCAGACTGCAAGAAACTGGCAATCAACTGAAGCTGGTTGAACTGGGTAACACTCAAGCTGACATGGGTAAAGTGCCTCCTATAGAGATCTTAAGCCTCTAGCTACAAACTCAGGTAGGAAGGAATAAGATATCAGCCTGTCATACAGATCTTTCACTTGCTTGATTAGAGTCACACCAAGGTATGTAATATAATTTTGACTATTATAAAGGGTGTGGTTTTACTAATTTCTTTCTCAGCCTGTTTCTGCTTTGAGCAAGGGAAGACCACTAATTTGTTTGAGTTGATTTCATATCCAGTCACTTTGCTGAAGTTGTTTATCAGCTTTAGGAGTTCTCTTGTGGAATTTTTGGGGTCACTTAAGTATACTATCACAACATCTGCAAATAGTGATATTTTGACTTCTTCCTTTCCAGTTTGTAACCCTTTGACCTCCTTTTGTTGTCTAATTGCACTAGCTAGAATTTCGAGCACTATATTGAATAAGTAGGGAGAGAGTGGGCAGCCTTGTCTAGTCCCTGATTTTAGTGGGATTGCTTCAAGTTTCTCTCCACTTAGTTTGATGTTGGCTACTGGATTGCTGTATATTGCTTTTACTATGTTTATGGGCTTAGAATTGCTGATTGTTCCAATACTTTTAACTTGAAGGGATACTGAATTTTGTCAAATGCTTTTTCAGCATCTAATGAAATGATCATGTATTTTTTCTTTGAGTTTGTTTATGTAGTTGATTACATTGGTGGATTTCTGTATATTGAACCATTCATGCATCCCTACTTGATCATGGTGAAAGATCAGTTTGATGTGTTCTTGGATTCAGTTGGCAAGAATTTTATTGAGTAATTTTGCATTAATATTCATAAAGGAGATTGGTCTGAAATTATCTTTCTTTGTTTGGTCTTTGTGTAGTTTAGGTACAGGTGTAATTGTGGCTTCATAGAGTGAATTGGATAGAAAACCTCAAGTCTCTGAAGAAAGAAATTGAAGATCTCAGAAGATGAAAAGATCTCCCATGCTCATGGATTGGCAGGATTAATATAGTAAGAATGGGACCTTGCTGAAATCAATCTACAGATTCAACACAATCCCCATCAAAATTTGAAATCAATTCTTAATAAAGTTAGAAAGAGTAATTTGCAAATTCATTTGAAATAACAAACTCAGGACAGTGAAAACAATTCTCAACAATAAAAGAACTTCTGAAGGGAATCACCATCCCTCACTTCAAGATATATTACAGAGCAATAGTGATAAAAACTGCATGGTATTGGTTCAGAGACAGGCAGGTAGATCAATGGAATAGAATTGAAGACCCAGAAATGAACCCACACACCAATGGTCACTTGATCTTTGACAAAGGAGCTAAAACCATCCAGTGGAAAAAAGACAGCATTTTCAACAAATGGTGCTTGTTTGACTGGTGGTCAGCCTGTAGAAAAATGCAAATCGACTCACTCTTATTTCCTTGTACAAAGCTCAAGTCCAAGTGGATCAAGGACCTCCACATAAAACCAAATACACTGAAACTTATAGAGGAGAATGTGGGGACAAGCCTGGGCACAGGGGAAAAATTCCTGAACAGAACACCAATGGCTTCTGCTCTAAGATCAAGAATTGACAAATGGGACCTCATATAAATGCAAAGCTTCTGTAAAGCAAATGACACTGTCAATCGGACAAGAAGGCAGCCAACAGATTGGGAAAAGATTTTTATCAATCCTACATCTAATAGAGGGTTAATAACCGGTATATACAAAGAACTCAAGAAGTTAGAGTCCCAAGAATCAAATAACCCTATTAAAAAATGGGATACAGAGCTAAACAAAGAATTTTCAACTGACAAATACCGAATGTCTGGGAAGCACCTAAAGAAATGTTCAACATTTTTAGTCATCAGGGAAATGCAAATCAAAACAACTCTGACATTTCACTTCACACCAGTCAGAATGTCTAAGATCAAAAAATCAGGTAACAACAGATGCTGGAGAGGTTATGGAGAAAGAAAAGCACTTCTCCATTGCTGGTAGGATTGCAAACTGATACAACCACTCTGGAAATCAGTTTGGCGGTTCCTCAGAAAATTGGACATAGTACTACCTGAGGACCTAGCAATACCACTCTGGGCATAAACCCAGAATATGTTCCAACATATAATTCGGACGTATGCTCCACTATGTTCATAGCAGTGTTATTCATAATAACCAGGATCTGGAAAGAACCTAGATGTGTCCTTCAACAGAGGAATGGATACAGAAAATGTATTTACACAATCAAGTACTACTCAGCTATTAAAATCATTGAATTCATGAAATTCCTAGGCGAATGCATAGAACTAGAAAATATCACCCTGAGCTAAGTAACCCAATCACAAAAGAACACACATGTTATACACTCACTGATAAATGGATATTAGCCCAAAAGGTCCAAATAACCAAGGTACAATTCACAGACCACATGAAGCTCAAGAAAAGGAATGCCAAAGAGTGGGTGTTTCGGTCCTTCTTAGAATGAGAACAAAATTCTCACAAGAGGAAATCTGGAGATAAAGTGTGGAGCAGAGACTGAATGGTAAGCCATCCAGAGACTGTCCCACCTGGGGATTCATCCCATATAAAGTGATCAAACCCAGATACTATTGTGGATGCCGAAAAGTGCATGCTTAAAGGAAGCTGATATGGTTGTCTCCTGAGAGGTCCTGCCAGAGCTTTAGAAATATAGAGGCAGATCTTCGCAACCAATCATTGGACTGAGTGCTGGGTTCCCAAGAGAGGAGTTAGAGAAATGAATGAAGGAGTTGAAGGGGTTTGCAACCCCATAGGAAGAACAACAATATGAACCAACCAGACCCTCCAGAATTCCCAGGGACTAAGCCATCAACAAAGGAGTACACATGGCTCCGGCTGCATATGTAGCAGAGGATGGCCTTGTCATTCATCAATGGCAGGAGAGGTTGAAGGCTTGATAGATGCCACAGTTTAGTAGAATCAAGGGAAGGGAGGTGGGAGTGGGTGGAGGAGCAGCCTCATAGAAGCAGAGGGAGGAAGGATAGGATAGGATGTTTCCCAGAGGAGAAGGAAACTGTGAAAGAGAATAACATTTCAAATGTAAATAAAGAAAATATCCAATAAAAAAAAGAAAAAACATGTCAGTCTGTGTTAAATTCTAATTAGCCTTTCTCCTACTTGTGTGAGCTCTGATCATGCTTTCTCAGTTTATCAATATCTTTTCATAATTAAAGGTTGAGGTAAAATCTTTGCTAATGTATGTTTCTGTATTGGTAGATTGTGTCCTTAATGACTTTTATTATATATTAAGACCTATAAGTATTTATTTATGATGGCAGGAGCTTAAGGAATCTGATCTTGTTGTGGATCCTAGCCCATGGAGTAGTGCTATCCACACTCCAGTTAGCAATTCCTACTTCAGTTTCTCCTTTATGAGTATGATTGCACAATGTGAAGTGTGGAATCAGGCAGACATGGTGCTATAGCAATGCAAGAGAATTTTTTTATTTACATTTCAAATGTTATCCCCTTTTGTGGAGCAATGGGCTGTGCAGACAGCCTGGTCCCAGTCAAGAAAAGGTCTGGAACTCCGGAGCCCCTGTGTGTGGTGATTTCTGCCTGCATGGGACAGGAGGTGTTTGACCACACTCCCTGGGCCCTTTCTCAGCCACAGCTGCCCACGGCTTCCCTGCATAGAGATGTGTGGCCATAAGTCACAAAACAAAGGAGCATCAAGCCTTCCCACATGCAAATAAGGTTTCCCAAAGTCTCAGTCCAAGCCAATGAGAAGTACCTG
This sequence comes from Mastomys coucha, assembly GCF_008632895.1. Lineage (NCBI taxonomy): Eukaryota > Metazoa > Chordata > Mammalia > Rodentia > Muridae > Mastomys > Mastomys coucha. The sequence continues at coordinate 11,127,683 of NW_022196891.1, forward strand.
CTGTGGAACCCTGTATCACCCTGAAAACTGTATATAAATCCTATCCAGGGAATTAAAGGTATGTGAGAATTACTCTGTTGTCCAAGCCTTCTGTTCTAAGAGGTGTAACACTTGGAAAAAGGTCTGCTCTCCCGAAATGCCCCCTGAAACTCCATGGTACTCCTCACAGGCTAGTCAGCCTCTCATTGGCCCAGTCAGACCGGACTCAGCGTAGAGTGTGTGGAGTAACTGAGTAACCTGGAGGGCGTGTCAGAGACAGAGGTGAAGCTAACTACAGCAGCAGAAGTGGTGGAAAGGACTTCCCCTCCCTGCCGGCAACCAGGGCCCTTTGCTGGAACTCTCACACCAGGCCAGGCCAGGGATGTCCATGGAAAGCCTGTGGTCCAGAGGCCCTCACCCTATCCCAGTTTCCTCCCATTGGTACATGACAAGGCCATCCTCTGGTAGATACGCAGCTGGAGCCCTGTGGACTTACTTCTTTGTTGATTGGCTTAATTCTGGGAGTTCTGGGGGATTTGTTGTCGGTTCTGTTGTTCTTACCATTATGAGGGAAGGCTCTCTCCTTTCATTATGTGTATCTTAGAAATCAATCTCAGGCAGTCATAAATGGAAATTGACTTAACTCTCCTATTCTTTTTCCTTTTTACTAGCATTAGCGCCAAATTTATTTTGATTAAGTTAATTAAATGTATTCTTAACAAATTTCTTGTTTGTAAAATAATGAATAAAAATAAAATTATAAAATTGATTTTTGTTTCAACTAATTATTTTTATGGTTTTTGACAATATTTTTAATGTATTATTTAAAATTTGAAACATCTATAGAAAGTATTTTGGCCATAGTCACTGATTGTTCTTTCTTGTCTCCTATTTCCACTGAACCTCTTGTACTTCAAAAATTTCCTGCCTGATTTCCTGTCTGTTTTTGTGACTCACTGAGTTAATGATAACTGCTTGCATTAGCATGGCTATGATTTTATTTACTGAAGCATGAAAATCCTACCATTGGCTATCGTGCTGTAAAAATGACTCTTTTCTCCCCAGCAACCATTAACTGTCAATAAATCCTTAGAGAGGGAAATTTATCTGAGACAGTATCACACTATGTATTCCAGATTGATTTACACTTTTGAATTTTTATTTTCTTGGTTTCCTGAGTGTATTACTGCAAGCAAATACCTTTATGCTTGGCCTTAAGTTATTTCTACTGGATATATAACTATGTGTTCTCACAGATTAAGTGTAACATTCAATACACCGTGAATAATTGTCATATACATCAATTCAAACTTTTACCATTCTTTTATGCTAGGAATATTCCTAATCATCTCTGAAAGCTATTTTGAACTACGTAATTAAGTATTGTCACCTATGGGTCTGTAACAGTGCCGGAAAGAGTAACAAGTTGCTCGTTCTTCCCAATTGTACGCTGTTCCTTTAACAATCTTCTTCTTACACCTTCCTCCCCACTTTCAGCCTCTAGAAACCACTACTTTATGACATGTTTTTCTAAGTTTATTTATGAAATTGATTTCTTGTAGAAAACAGAATTTTGTATTGCTTTTTAAATCACTTTGAGGATTTCTTTTTAATTAGTGCCTTCCTTAGACACAATAGACTTTATTTGGTCAGTACTGTTATGACACTCTCCCAGTTATACATTAATGTATGCATCTTTTAAATGGCCTTTGTGGATAAAAGGTCTGTTTCAAAGTTGATTGTTCTAGATTTTTTTATATTGGTTCAATCTCAACCATCAGTACCTAACAATGAAAGAGGAAGTAAGAATAGTTTCAAGTTGGAAAGATTCAATGTGCTAAAGCTATCATTCCTGGTTGGAAGGGCCTGTAAGCCAAGCCCCATCGAAGACTTGAAAATGATGAGGGAGCAGACCTACCTGTACAGGTGGAAACACAGTCCTACAGATGTCATGCTTTCCTCTCAATAAGAGTATCTGAGGCGTCCGACCTGCAGAGTAAGATAAAATATTTCTCCCACTAACTTTATGGTAATTTTTTCCAGCATAAAGCATGCAGAGCCTCATATGTCATGATAAAAGCCAGCTCGCCTCTTTTCAGTAGACACAGTGTTTTATTCTAACCTGGCTGTGGCTTTTATTTATTTTTACACTAATGCAGCCTCATTACCATTTTAATTATTATTTATTCCACGAGCATTCATTATTTTCAATGAAGAAAAATTTAGTGATTTTGCACTGGTTGCTTTCTTCACCCACCTCATCTACAACTAAATTAAAAATTTCCCTGTGTTTTAAAAAAGTGTCATGCACTGCTGAAATGAATGCTATATAGAGAGGAGAATAGAGCTGAGCATGGCGGCTCTCTTCTGTAACATCAGCACATAGAACATGGGGGCAAGAGAATCAGGAGTTCGAAAGACCCAGATTAAAAGTTGTCTTCCCACCACGGAGGGTTGAATGAGGAAAAATCCTTTGAAGTTGTAACTAACCATTTGAGTTTCAGTTAATTTCAGATACAGTCACGTTGACAACAAAATAGCTCTCATTACTTCCTTCCGTCTCGTTCTGCTTTCACTTTCTTTGTTCTCACTTCTTTCTTGGACTCCATAAGAATCTATTACTTCTACCTCCACAACAAACAAGTATACTTGCAACAACAACAAAACAACAACAAAGTCATTTTAGTACAGAAAAAAACCTGTGTGATTGTGAGAAGATTTTGTCCTTTGGTACATAACACCTCAAAACTCAGTGCCCTTAGACTGTGAAAAACAAACAAACAAACAAACAAACTAAATTCAAGAAAAACTTATGAGAACAAAAGGAAGAAATGCACTGATCATGTATGACTAATTTTTTTTTAGATATTACAAATTCTAGGTACTTGATTTTCTTAATCAGATTGGAATAAACAATATAGTCTGAGAGGAAACACATAGTTCATGCTGATGAAATTTAGAGTAGCAATAGGGTCAAGGAGAAGCTCATAAAGATCATTTACACCAGGCAGTGGTGGCACATGCCTTTTATGCTAGCACTTGGGAGGCAGAGGCAGGTAGATTTCTGAGATCGAGGCCAGCCTGGTCTATAAAGTGAGTTCAAGGACTGCCAGGGCTATACAGAGAAACCCTGTCTCAGGAAAAAAAAATGATCATTTTCTTCAGTAACAACCTCTGTAATTCTTGATGGTCAATTGTTCTCTAATTTAGATATCTAATGAGCAGTCCAATTACATGTTAGCAAATATGACACCTGTGCAAACTGCCTATTTCTGTGGCCTGGGAACCCACAGATTCATTGTTTCACCTTCATATAGCTCAGGCTCATCAACTAAATGGATGTACCTTCCATGATTTCCAAGTCAAATCTGTTGAGCTGAGCTGATACTGTGTATGAACATTTAAAATTCAATGTGTTTTTTGGATGGCTGAGCTTGTGATAGTTTATAAAAATGGGCTTTGTATTCATTGCAAAGAAAAACAATATCTTTTTAATTAGTTTGAACGCTGTGGGCATTGAGAATATCTTAATTAGACTCAATTGATATAATTGTTAGTTGGCAATAAGAACAGATGTGCAGAAATAACAGGCAAGAGAGATTAAATACCACTTTTTTATCTTTATTCCAATCATTTCATATGTATATATATATATGTATATATGCATATATATACAAATATATTTAAGTATATAAGTATTTATCAATCCTATTTAATCATACATAGATACATATATTGTACCTTTAACACACACTTCATAATACGATCATGTATATTATAGAAAGTTTTTCTTTTTTTATGTGTGTGAGAATATTTTATATGTGAAATGGATCTAGATGGCATAGTTATAAAATATACATACCTTAAATAAGATATTAACATATATATGTATAGTTACATATAATAACTTATATAATATATAATGTATATATTATATGTAATTATATACATAATTAAATGTGTATTGTGTATATAATTATATATAATTCCTATTTTAAATTTCTGAATTCCTTTGTATTAAAAGAAAACTGGTTAAATTAGCCTGGTCCTGGTTTGTTTTCTGATGGGCTAAATGAAAAAAATTCTCAGTGAATTTCTCTTGTTTCTGTATATTTAGTAAAAAGAGAGAAAATTTGCAGATAATTAGCTTTTAATGAATGCTCATTATCAAACTTGTTTTAAGACATTGCCCAGGGTTGGTGATGCTGCTGCTTCTAAAGTTGAGGCAAGAGAAGGTTTGTGTCTAGCTACATAGTGAGTTCAAGACCAGTCTGGAAAATTAGGTAGGGGACTGTATCAAAATAAGAAGTGAAAAGAGGGAGGTAGATGGGTGATAAATCAGCTATCCTATTGAAAGATGACATATCACACATGTTCAAAGCTCTGCCTTCAGTCCATAGTACATAAAACAAAAAGAAAAAAACAATAAACAAATGAATAAATAAATAATAGGATTTTGTCTTTATTCAAAAAAGAGAGCAAATTGGTCTAGTATCTAGCCTAAGCTTTCTCCTTTTAGGCAAGGATAGTGTGATGTCTGTATTTTCCTGTAGCTACTGAACTGCACATTTAAATTACATAAAAATTTTGAATTGTATAAACTCCTCTCTTCACATAACCAAGATCTGATGAGACAGTACAGGACAGATTCCTATATTCAATGGAAACTCATGTTTCCACAATGACTCAGATTTATGGGAAGATTCACAAGTTATATTCATCATGGACACACATCCTCCATTAATCATGAGATTCATATGCAACATTTATCACAGAATTCACATGCTATATTCCTAATTGGTATACATAATCCATTCATCATATGATCATATATCATAATAGTCATGGGACTCATTTACTGCTTTCATCATGAAATTATCATGCTTCATTTCCTGTGGTGTTCACTTAGATTGCACATGGTTCATCCTTCAGTGAATGTGTAAGAATCATATCCACAAAGGCTAGTGACATAAGATGTAATCTTAATATTTCTCTTTGAAAATATTTTTTTAGATAAAAACCAAGTGAGTGCAAAAACACTATAAGTATACATTTGGGAAAGAATGGAAGACATATGAGAAAGAGAAAGTGTGAGTAAATTAGTAATATTGGCTTAATCTTCCATTTCATATGCTTCTTCTAGGAGTAAACCAAAAAACAGCATGGGATATTTTTCTGATCCTCAGTTAGTCATTAGTTTACAAAAGCCCTATTGATCACCTACTATTTCAAACAGATAGTTGAAAAGAGAGTTCACTGGCTTCATGTTACCAACTAAGTACTGACAGTCATGATAGAAAAAATACTGTATTAATTTCACTTATGGTTCAATTCCAGATTGAGTTGCAATGAAAAGTAACATCCATAGTACAAATGGATACTTATAACATGAAGGAAGAATTATATTAGGAATAAATTTTATCTTAAACATCCTATTATTTTATTAATGTATTGTGTGTGTGTGTGTGTGTGTGTGTGTGTGAGAGAGAGAGAGAGAGAGAGAGAGAGAGAGAGAGAACAGACAGACAGACAGACAGAAAGACAGACAGATAGAGACACAGACACAGAGAAAGAGATGTGTTTGGCTTATTAAGGATCATGAAAATAGGTTTGCTTTTCATGATATATAACCCCCACAAAGATTATGCAATAGAACCTTTTGGCAGTTTTCAATTTATTAACTCAAATCCACTAGTTAAAGAGGATGACATTGGACATGGAATTTATGTCAAGATTCCATTTGATTCACAAACTGGACCTTATTCTACTTCTGCTTCCTTTTCTGCTGTTGCTTTTTCTTCTTCTTCCTCTACTTCTTCTCCATTCTCCTTCCTCCTCCTCCCTTCCCCTCTTTTTGCAAGGGAGCATGTCACAAGGGTGGACAGGCAGATTGGTGAGAACTACGAATTGACTATGATTGGGTTGTATGATGTTCAATTTCCAAATAATTAATAACACACAATAAAAGTATTATGTTGGAACAAACAGATTGAACAATTACCACTTGAACACTACACGCAATAACCTTTAGGTTTCTATTGTGGTAAGATTCTACAGAAGAAATTAATATCATATAGTGTTGACACAAAAAGACAAAGAAAATATGAAGGAAGATAGGTATAACATTTGAAATGATTTATTGTAAGATTTTGGACAGATGAAACCTTTTCTCTAATTGTTAATGGGATACACACACATACACACACATATATGTATGTGTATATATATATATATACATATTCATACATATACATATATAATTGATTCTTATTGACCAATTTATTTTATTTTAAATTAAATTAATTTACTTAAATTTAATTTAGTGAATTTAATTTAATGAATATTAGTATGAATACCTGCTTACCTGTATGTGTATGCACATACAATCCTCAGAGAGGCCAGAAGACAATAATAGATACTCTGGGTCTGGAGTCACAGATGGTTGTAAGCAGCCAAGTTTGAGTGTTTAGAACTGAAATCAGATCGTTTACAAGGACAGCAGTCTCTCTTAATCGCTGGATCATTTCTATAGTCACTCTTATGCCTATTCCATCTGAACTGAGTGAACAGAATATTCAGAGATGGGGTGAGTATTTCCCAGGTTTGTTGACTAATCATCTGCCTTAGAGTTGTACTTATATCACAACATCATAACATTGAAATCCAAAAACCTGATCTCATAAATTCTGACTTAGCTGTTTCAGTAGTGCATGTGCATATATATACTAAATCAACATGTCCTCTCTCTTTCCTTTCTCTGTCTCTTTGTCTATCTGTCTCTCTATCTCTCTTATATTTCTCTGTCTCTTATATCTCTCTATCTCTCTGACTCTGTCTCTCTCTCACTCTCATTGTATTTTAAGTGGGGCATACAGAGACAGTTTTAGTTAAGATCACAGATGTGTAACTCTCATAGAAGTTCTGAGTTCACTTTTCAGTACTCATGTCAGGTAGTTCAAAGCCAGACACAACACAAGCTCCAGGGGTTAAGACACCATTTTCTGTCCTCTCATTGGTACTGCCCCCACAGAGATAGAAGTGATTAAATCAACTAATCCATTAAGTTAAAATTAAAATAAAGAAAATAAAAGTATGGAGTGAGAATTTGCTTAAATTCCGTAAGCACTTTTTTTTTAAGTCCATATATTATCCTGTTCCACTTATCTAGAATGGACAAATTTATAGGAACAAAAAGCAAGCTATTATTTTCAGAGTCTGAAACCATGAGCCTTGCTACTGAGCTAATTGCAATTGTAGGGGCTAAATACATTCTAAAATTGGATGGTAATTGTGTCTGCAAACCTTATGAATGTACCAAACTGCTGATATACACTCATTTAAATGTTATTTTAAGCATGTTTTTTACATTAAGAAAATAAAAAGAGATATTTGATAATTTGAAATATACACATTTAACAGCTACAGACACCCATCTAAGGGACTGCACATTTATATCAATCTAGAAAGGTGGAAATGAAATAGAAACTTGTAATATACAGAACAAAACTCATATAAATATACTTGCCTGTAATGACAAAAAATTCAGATCAAAATTCCCACCTCATGACCTAAATATACTCTGTCGTCTTTTCATTTTTTTTCACAATGTTTGCTTATATGTTTGCAGGATAGCTTTCTGCAAAAGTAGTGTTTTAAATGTGTCATTTTAATTGGGAGATGTATTTCGAAGTGTGTGTGTGTGTGTGTGTGTGTGTGTGTGTGTGTGTGTATCTTAAAAGTCACATAAGGGTGTCAAATCCATGGATCTAGAGTTATAAGAGAATGAGTGTATAAGCCCCACAATGTAGCTGCTAGAAATGTAACTGGGATCTTTACAAGAGCAGCACAGCTATGAACATAGCGGAGCATATGTCCTTCTTATATGCTGGAGCATCTTTTGGGTATATGCCTAGGAGTGATATAGCTGTCCTCAGGTAGTACCATGTCTAGTTTTCTGGGGAACCACAAGATTGATTTCCAGATTGTTGTACCAGCATGCAATCATACCAACAAGGGAAGAGTGTTCCTCTTTCTCCACATCCTCACTAGCATCTGCTGTCGCCTGAGTTTTTGATCTTAGCCATTCTGACTGGTGTGAGGTGGAATCTCAGGATTGTTTTGATTTGTATTTCCCTGATGACTAAGAATGTTGAACATTTCTTTAGGTGTTTCCCAGCCATTCAGTATTTCTAAGTTGAGAATTCTCTGTGTAGTTCTGTTACCCAATTTTAATAGGGTTATTTGGTTCTCTGGAGTCCTATTGAGCTCTTTGTATGTATTCGATATTAGCTCTTTATCAGACGTGAAATTGTTAAAGATTTTTTCCAATATTTTGACTGCTGTTTTGTCCTATTGACAGTGTTCTTTGCCTTACAGAAGCTTTGAAATTTTACGAGGTCCCATTTTTTGATTCTTGATTTTACAGCCATTTTAAACCATTGGTGTTCTGTACAGGGAAATTTCCCCTATGCCCATGTGTTTGAGGTTCTTCCCCACTTTTCTCTTCTATTAGTTTCAGTGTATCTGCTTTTATGTGGAGGTCCTTGATCCACTTGGACTTGAGCTTTGTACAAGGAGACAGGAATGGATCGATTTGCATTCCTCTACGTGCTAACTGCCAATTGAGCCAGTACCATTTGTTGAAAATGCAGTCTTTTTTCCACTGGATGGTTTTAGCTCCTTTGTCAAATATCAAGTTACCTTAGGTGTGTGGGTTCATTTCTGGGCCTTCCATTCTGTTCCATTGATCTACCTGCCTGCCTCTGCACCAAATCATGAAGTTTTTATCTAAATTCATAGCTGCCTTATTAATGTTCATAGCCAGAAACTAGAAAGAATTCAGATGTCCTTAAACAGAGGAATGGATACAGAAAATATGGTGCATTTACACAATGGAGTATTACTCAGCTATTAAAAACAATGGCATCATGAAATTCTTAGGCAAATGGATGGAGCTATAAAATATCACCCTGAATGAAGTAACCCAGTCACCAAAGAACACACATGGTGTGCACTCATTGAAAAGTGGATATTAGCCTAAAAGCTTGGAATATCCAAGATACAGTTCACAGACCACATGAAACTCAAGAAGAAGGAAGACCAAAGTTTGGATGCTTCAGTCCGTCGTAGAAGGGGGAAGAAAATACTCACGGTCGCAAATACAGAGACAAAGTCTAGGGCACATACTGAAGGAAAGGCCATCCAGAAACTGGCCCACCTGGGGACCCAGGCCATATACAGGCACTATTATATACACATATACAGAAACCATTGCAGATGCCAAGAAGTGCTTGCTGACAGGAACCAGAAATGCCTCTCTCCTCAGAGGCTCTTTCAGAGCTTGGCAAATGCAGAGACAGATGCTTGCAACCATTGAACTGAACATGGGTTCCCCAATGAGGGAGTTAGAGAAAGAGCTGAAGGAGCTGAGGATTTTGCAATGCATAGGTGGAACAGCAATATCAACCTTTCATACCCCCAAGAGCTCCCAGGAACTAAATCACCAACCAAAGCGTACACAGGGAGGGACTCATGGCTCCAGCCACATATGTAGCAAAGGATGGCCTTGTAGTACATCAGTGGGAGGAGAGGCCCTTGGTCTGGGTAAGGCTCAATGCCCCAGTGTAGTGGAATGCCATTGCAGGAGCTGGGAGTGGGTGGGCAAGTTGATGAGCACCCTCATAGAAGCAGGGGGAGGGAGGATGGGATAGGGTGTTTCTGGAGTGGAAACCAGGAAAGGGGATAACATTTGAAATGTAAATAAACAAAATATCCAATAAAATGATAACAAACAAACAAGCCAAGAGCAGCAAAATTCTTATCCATCTTTCTAGTTCTTAGGTATGCTCTTGTACTAGGTTCTATTGATTCATTTCCCAGATCAGGAATTAATTCCTACTAATGGAAAACAGTGAGCCTTATGATTTTATTACTTCTTACTTATCACTTAATGTAGATGTATCATAGTGCCCGTGCTAATTTTCTTTTAGTTCTGAAATGTCCATTTTATTTTATTGTCTTATTAAGGGCTTATAGGATGTACATGACAATTTTCACTAGTAGATTTCTTCTCAATATCAATCACATGTTCAATTCTCACAAGAGTCTCTAATTTAGTATTTTTACTTTTTAGTGTTGTGTATTACTTTACTTGAGGGAACATGACACACATTTTGGAAATACACAACAGTGTAAAGTAATGATTATATGGAAGTCCAACTTGGTGAACCCATGGATTTCTTTGGATTGTTTCTAGGAGTGCAGGTGCCTCAGAGGAAAGTGTTCCACTGAAAACTCATTGCAAGGCCCCCATTCCCAGTTGATGCAACAACTCAGGAAACCTGCTGACCTGGGACACCCTGAAGGACATGGAGACAGCTTCACAGGTCTGAGGCTGTCCTGTTAGCAGCTCTGCTATTAATCTCTTTCACTAGTGTTTGCTGCTTCCATAATGTTAGATAGTGACCCTGGAGAATCTTTACATTTCAGTTTGTCCAGACATGGGAAGTTAGTTTACTTCCTGAGTCTCATGAGCTTCCCTCTCCTTCCTAGAGGGCTATGCCAATCCCTGGGAAATTGTAACATAACAGTTATCACATTTCTACTTATATCTTATGGGATAGTTTATTTTATACTTATTCCCTTTTTTTTTAATCAAGTTTCTCTAGACTGCCAATTCATTTGCAATGTATATAAATCATATTTTAATTTCTTCCTATACCAACAAAATTTGCTATGAATTTGTTTTCCCTCATGAATTCTATTTTGCCTTGGTGTAGAATTTTAACCTGACAGTACTTTTCTACATTCATTCATAAATGATATTTTGTTTTCCATATTTAATATACCAACATGTTTTGAAAATTTACTTATATTTATTTGGGATGTGATACAATAGCATTTCTACTCAATAGACATTTTCAGTAAGACTTTTTAATTTTTTTTAATGATTAAAGATAATCAAATGTGTACTGGCTGGTTTTGTGTATCAAATTGACACAGGCTGGAGTTATCACAGATAAGGGAATTTCAGTTGGGGAAGTGCCTCCATGATATCCAGCTGTGGGGCATTTTCTCAATTGCCCCTTGTAGGTGGTGCCATCCCTGGGCTGGAAGTCTTGGGCTCTATAAGAGAGCAGGCTGAGCAAGCCAGGGGAAGCAAGCCAGTAAGGAACATCTCTCCATGGTCTCTGCATCAGTTCCTTCTTCCTGACCTGCTTGAGTTCCAGTCCTGACTTCCTCTGGTGATGAACAGCAAGATGGAAGTAAGCTGAATAAACCCTTTCCTCCCCAATTTGTTTCTTGATCATGGTCTTTGTGCAGGAATAGAAACCCTGACTAAGACAAAATGCTTCACTGTTATTTTACTTGTCTTTCACATACAGAACAATAGACAGTAATATTTTTAAATAGAATTTCTTAATAAACTGAGAAATCTTTTTTTAAAAAAATAATTTCTTCCTGGGTAATCTGGCTATGGATGCAAGCTCTCTCACTTCAGTGTAGCTGAGCAACAAAAGCTGGTAGTTGCTCTGCAATTCAAAGGATTCAGCCATGAAATTCCTGGTTCACACTCTCTGGTGAAGGATGTACAGACAGATTTTCAAACAAGTTTGCCACTGTCACCCTAAGCCTTCAAAAGACGTACAAAGTAGACCAATATCCAAAGAAAGCACATCATGTATCCCAGTATGTTTAAACAAGAGGTACCTCATTAAACCACAAAATAAAATGTGTTCATACATACTAGCTTACCATAGGATGTCTACTGTCTTGTCAAATTTTATCCCTCAATCATTTAAATATTTCTGTTGTATATTTCTGACTGAGTCCTGTAGTAGGTCTTTAATCAAATTTGTGTTACCTCTTTTCAGTTTAACTGATATTAATTTTCTTGTTTGGTGATAATTTTCATTTATTTTCAGAATATAATGTGGTTTTGTTTCTGATATTATTTTCTACCTCTGGAGAAATTCTGACTGTGAATGCATGTTTTGTTTTTTTTTTATCACTTGCTCATGTATTTGTTTTCTTTTATGTTACATAGTGTGTCTTTTAGATCCTTTTCTTTGATTGTTCATGCTTACATACTTGGTGATTTTTATACACATATTTGTTTCCATTTGAGCATTCCTATTGCTAAAAAGATTAATCCATTGATCAAATGTACCTTCTACACATGCATGAGGACCCGAAGTCAAATAACTGGTTCCCATTTGAAACCCTGATGTGCCTGCATGGGCAGCGCTGGGTGGCTGTTAGCCTTGCTCTAAGTTCAGTTGGGGACTCTGACTCAAAAGAATAAAGTACAGAGTAAAACAGCTATCATCTATCTCTGATCTTCAATGCATACCTTCATGCATTTTCATACACCTCACACACATAAGACACATAGTAACATGGTAGATGAAACCCCTGAGGAATAATTCCTTTTTTCAAAAAAGATTTGTCTCTCACAAATTAGATCCCAGCCATACTTTCTTCTCCCTCTCTCATTCTAGTCCTTTCCCTATCTTCCCTCTCCTCTATCACTTCCATTATAGCCTTAGCGATTGAAAAATTTACAAGACAAGGCCCACAGAATCAACTAAGCAGGGCTTATAGGTACTCAGAGACTGAAGCAATAATCATGGAACATATATGGATATGAGCAAGGCCCTCTGCATAAATGTTACAGTTGTGCAGCTTGCTGTTCTTTTGGGATTCCTAACAGTGAGAGTGGGGTGTCTCTTCCTCCTTTAACTGCTCTTGGAACATTCTTTCCTCTTACTGTGTTGCCTCATCTAGCTTTAATATGCTAGTCTGTGTCTAGAGTTATTGTAACTTGTTATGCCATGTTCAGTTAATATCACTGGAAGGATCATTCTTTTTTGAAGAGATATTTTCCATAAATTGAGAAGTCTCTCACTCCTGGTCTATAGAAGAAATTTTGTTTCTGAAGCATATGCCATTACACTTCCTCCTAAACTGTACAATTTTAAATTTGATGACTGTGTTCACTATTTTCTGTTTTCTCTGTTCTATGTACCTCACTCAGTGTTCCAGCTGAGAGCTTCGCATCCCTGATACTTTCTGTTAGCATAAATGAAGGGCCATATATCATGTAGATTCGAAGACATCCAAGAAAAGCATGGAGATCAACCTCTGCTAACCAAAGAGATCCTGTTAAGCCATATCTTTTATTTCAGGTCTTTTAGCATCTGTTGACAGAATCACACCATGCAAAGAGATATTCCTCTTGCTTTACTTTATTTTTAAAAGTATTGACAAGCCATACCTGATAAGTTTAACATGCATATAGCATGCAATTTTATTTTTATAGATTTTTTTTCTGACACTGCTTTTTACATTACAGCTTGCGTAACTTATAGAAATTTCCCTGAGGTCTAGAGATGATAACTGCTTCTGCTCTTTTTTTTTTTAACAGTTTCCTTTGGGAACTTTTCAATATGTAGGTCAAGAAAAATGCTGAAAACCACCAGAGATTTTTCTGGTTCATTGAGTAACAGAATTTCTGTCGTCTCAGAAACTGAAAAAACAAAAAACAAAAAACAAAGAAACCTATCAATGATTGTATAAATAAGCCTGATCTCAAAGGCAGTCCTGGCATCAAGGACATTTAAAATTTGTGCAGGGAAAAACTGCCAAGCTTAAGAAAACAGATTCATTTCCAACCTGCCACAGGCAATCATGGATTCCTCTGAATTACTTTTATCCCAGTACTTGGAATATGTGAAGATAAAGTGTGATTTGAGAAGAGTCTGTAGAATTTACTGGAAGGGGGAGGTGAGGCTTAGTAAAGCTATGATGCATGGATGTCTATTTGTAGATTGTTTACACACATTTGCTCATGTACATGCATTGGTATTTCTGTATGAGACGTTTTGGGAGTGTGCTGATGCTTGTATGGTAATGGGTGGTGTACATGCATAGAGAGACCAGGGATAAGCATGGCCCTGGTTGCTCAGGAGCTTTCTATATTATTTGTTGAGACAGTGTCTATCTTGATGCCCTGAAACTCATCAAGAAGAGTGAGGTGGCAGGTCAGTGAGCTCTGGGAATCTTCTGATTCTTCTTCCTGGAACTGGGATAATAAAATTCCTATTTTTTTTTCCTGTGGGTTCTTGGTATGAGATTCCTGCAGAAACAGCAGGTACATTGCTATTGGAAGCATTTCTAATGATGGCAGTGTAATGGCTATGTCAGGCCCTTTGCTATTCAACATTATGTTCCTGTGAAACCATTATGTTATAGTTGCCTGAATTCCTGTATAAGACAATTTAATTATTACTACATCTATTACTTAGTACTACTGAATTTACAAAGGTGGGTACTAAGATCCTAACATAATTAATGACTTAGCGAAGATCCAGCAAAAAACTTTGAACTCAAGTGAGCCTTCCTCCCTAGTATACACTTAAATATTGTTTGTTTGTTTGTTTTGTGATAGAAGTATAGAGAGAAGAAAAATATAATCACAAGGGTGGAAGTAGGAGCTTGAGTAGGACAAAATAGCTGGTTCAAAGCTTGAAGGCACATGTTTGATCTGTTTTCTGCTACGTGTTCTTTGGTATAAAACGGTATTTTCTTCCAATGAAAGAAGAAATAGAACTTTGTTAGTAGTAACATACTAGGTGTACAGTGTTATTCTTATGACATTAATAAATGATATACATTCAATAGTAAGCTATGTCATGAAGACTGGATTCAACTTGACAATGAAGAATCAAAGCATACATTATAAAAAAAAAAAAAAAGAACAATGGCTGGAAACATAGCTCATCAGGGTAGGTGTTTCCTGCTGAGACTAATGACCTGAGCTGTGGCCTTGATTCATATGTGAGAGAAAGAAAGACTGACACCCGCAGGTTGCCTTCTGAACTCTGCATGTGTTTTTTTTTTTCCATTTCTTAAAAGTTTTTTATTCAAATGTAAACTTTCAAAATCTAAATATCCCATCTTTGCCTAGAATAATGAGGTCTGCATGTCCCTTCTTCCCCTTCCCTCTTCCTTCCTTCTTTCCTCTCTTCCCCTCAGTTTCTTATTCCTTTTTTTTAATTTACTTTATTTACATGTAAATTTATCCATTCCCAGTTTCCCCTTCAAAAAACAAAGAAACAAACAAAAACAACCAAAACAAACCCCTGTTGC
>NW_022196891.1:11144867-11145062 GCF_008632895.1 Mastomys coucha
TTCCACTGGATGGTTTTCGCTCCTTTGTCAAAGATTAAGTGACCATAGGTGCGTGGGTTCAATTCTGGATCTTCAATTCGGTTCCTTTGATCTACCTACCTGTCACTATGCCAATACCATGCAGTTCTTATCACAATTGTTCTGTAGTACAGCTTAAGGTCTGGGATTGTGATTCCACCAGAGGTTCCTTTATTG
>NW_022196891.1:11145446-11146935 GCF_008632895.1 Mastomys coucha
CATTTAGTTTGATGTTGGCTACTGGTTTTCTGTATATTGCTTTTACTATGTTTAAGCATGGGCCTTGACTTCCTGATCTTTCCAAGCCTTTTATCATGAACTCTGCATGTATTCTGTAGACAGACAGATGAGTACATTTAGAGAAAGAAGGATATGACATATTGAAAACACTTCACCCAGTAAATGATGTGATCATATTTAACTGGAATTGACCTGTTGAATCCTTTTCACAGGCTTCTTCTCAAAAGATTTAGCCTCAACTTTTGGCAACCACAGCACCACACTCACTACCTGACTAAGATGCCCTTAGTGTGTAAGAACCATTTCAAAATCCCCTTTAATAAAATCTTTAGTGGGAAAATATCTTCTGTTTTTCTATCTCATTCCTAAAACTGAGATGAAAGTTTTCAGTTCAAGTTTCTGAATTCAGTCTTTCTCCTTTTTCTTCTCTTTTAAAAATATATTTTACGTGGATGAGTGCTATTTCTACATGTTTGTGGATGCAACATGTTTGCATGACTTTCGCTGGGATCAGTGTCTGCAATTGGAATTGTAGATATTTGTGAGCAATGTTGTGGGTACTGGGGGCAGAATCTCTGTCTTCTTTAAGGGCAGTGAGTGCGCTTGACCCTTGAGCCATCTCTCCAGGCTCCTCCAAATTCCTAAAAAAAATTTATAATGCAAGTTATTGATGGAGAATAAAGTATATACTTTAATATACTATTAAGTGTGTAAACTGTGCTTACATTTGTTAGGAAAGAACGTGGCCAATATGATGGCTCAACCAAGCCTGAGGAGCTGAGTGCAAATCCCTGGGCTCCACACAATGGGAAAAAAAAATGACCCATGTGGATATATGCTCCTGGAGCTCTTAAATCATTGACTACTGAAAAGTAGCCTCAGCAAATGGTGTCAAAGTCCATTACCATTCCAATGCCGACGTGAACTGTAACATAAACAACATACTATATGACAGCACGGGCTCTCTGATTTCAATAAATCTGACACTCTTTGATACAGTACTTATTTTGGTAACGGCTATTCATATGCAGCACAGCAGATACAGGGATCTTTTTGTATCTTGCTCTCAGTTTTGATGTGACTCTAAAACTACTCAAAATACAAGTATTTTAAAATGATTATGGGATGTAAGTATATTGACGATTAAAATCTTCCACACTGAAGACTTGTTGGTAATTTATACTCAGCTATTTTGAAAATTTAGGAATCTCCAACCAGATTCCAATGAATGTACATGAGTAGATTTGCACATAACAGTTATTCTTATACCCTCCCACACATTAATATATATATACATATGCATATATACGTTTAAGTTAAGAATGTATATATTTTCAAATAACAGTTATTCTTATGTCATCCCACATATTAATATATCTATACATATCACTTATATAT
Organism: Mastomys coucha; assembly: GCF_008632895.1. NCBI lineage: Eukaryota > Metazoa > Chordata > Mammalia > Rodentia > Muridae > Mastomys > Mastomys coucha. The sequence goes on from NW_022196891.1 coordinate 11,146,866, forward strand.
GTATTTAAGATAAACATGTACATATACTCTTGTAACAAATCTATATTTGGATATATATATATATATATAT
>NW_022196891.1:11146945-11158990 GCF_008632895.1 Mastomys coucha
TATATATATATATATATATACCCATAGACATGTATACACATGCATTTAAGATGTACTAGTATCTGTAACTCCACATTTATAGTGTTTACCACAGACTTACTTATAGGTGTTTACATCTATAAGTACATGTAATATATACCTGTATTTGTTTAGATGCAAAAATATAAATTTAAGGTATACAAAATTATAAATATTCATTTATATACATTTATGACATACCTATATGTGTGTATATACATTATATTTATATATAAAGTATACCTGGGTATGTGCGTAAGCATAACTAAAATGTACATTTAAGACATACTTGTATTTTAAGAAACATGTATGTGATTTTTCATATGTATATATTCTAAACATATGTTTATGAATGCATATGTATATTCTTAATACATATTTCTAGATATGTGCTCATTGAAATATGTACATTTAGGACATACCAATATATGTATGTGTACATTCATGTATACACACTTAAGAAGGATTTATGCATGTATTTAATGCATTTAAGTACATCCACATATTTTTAAATGCTTATTGTCTAATCTAAAGAATAGTAGGAACTTGGTCTGCGATATCTTGATTGTACGAGTTATACACAACACTTTGCTGTTCATTGGCCTAGATAGAATAATGGACACATTTTCAAAAACAGTTGTGCAAAGGCTTCATAATGACATCAATAGTAGTAATAAGAGACGATGGGCCCCACATGCTCTAGAGACCTCCCTTGAGGATACCTGGGGAGTATGATGGTTATAGTATTCAAAGGAATACATTTTAGTGATACTTTCCTCTTTCTAGAAATGTACCTTACCTAGAGAACTATGAAATCTCACTTCCATCCTTCCCATAACTTTTGCTTTTCCATTGTCATATTATAAAGTGTATCTTAGCTTTGTTTGTACTGCCAGAATCTCATTTATAAATGACATTTTCAAGGTTATTATTGAAGCTATTTGCAGAATGTTGAAAAGCTGTCAAACTGAGCAAAAGCAAACTGTTGGCTGAAAATAGCAAATAAAACATACTCATACATTATTAAAGACACTTCATAAGCAATTCTTTATAAGGAAATGGAAGTGTTCTCAGACAGTATTAATTTGTCATGTGCTCCAAGATGAAGCTAAAACGAGTTGATTTTAATAGCTATCACATTATTAGGATGTTTGTCTGTCCTCAGAATGGAAGATCTTTATATTTGCCCTACAATTTAAATACTGTGTTACAGTATGTATGGGACTTGCATACATAAACCTTATTGCACAAACTTGTTTTAATCATTCCAGTGACCTCATAAATAAAAAAGAATTAATAAACTGAAAATCAACAACATCAAACAAAGAAAAGGGTTTGGATCACACACAACTGGAAGTTACCAAGAAAGAAGTCAGAAAAAAATATTTTCTGTATGTGGGTTTTGTGTGTGTGTGTATGTGCAGGTATATACATGTATTCATATGTGGAGGGCAGAAGAAAAGCTGTAATGTCATTACACAAGCACTACCCATTCTTTTTAAAATTATCTTTAACCTATTTTACAGTCCAGTCTTTATCCGCATTCCAGTCCATCCTCTGACACCTCTTACTCCCATTGCTCCTTTCCTGTCTCCAAGAGGTTGCCCCTCAACCCGACCAGGCTTCCCTAAATCCTGGGGCCTCTAGTCTCTCTAGGATAAAGTGCAACTTCTCTCACTGAGGCCTACCAGGCAGTCTTCTGCTGTACATGTGTTGAGGGCCTCATATCAGCTAGTGTATGCTGGTTGGTGGCTCAGTTTCTGAGAGATCTTAGGGGTTCAAGTTAATTGAGACTGCAGGTCTTCCAATGGGATCACCCTCTTCCAGAGATTCTTCCACCATTTCCTGAATTCAACCACAGGGGTTACCACCTTCTGTCCATTGGTTAGGTAGAAACATCTACATCAGACTTGTTTAGCAGGATGTTAGGCCTCTCGGAGAGCAGCAATGCTGGGATCCAATCTGTAAGCACACTGTAGCGTGAGTAATAGTGCCAGGCCTTGGAGCCTCTCATTGAATGCCACCCACACTTTGTGTGACAGCAGTTTATGAAGCAAAAAGCTTCAAGGAAGCCAGTCTCCTCCAATCCTTAACTCAGATAGCCTAGATATGCCCACATCCTAGGTGCCCATCAAGATATGATTTATTATAATAACTAAACAAAATCAAACATTGCTCTCTGACCTCTACCAATGGTCCAACATCCTAGCCAAACCCTGGCTAGGAATTTCGCAGGCAATGTTACACATTCAGAGTAATTCCCTCCGGCATTGTTAGGAAGATAATGGGGGGGGTGTTAGGGCATTGAAACTTACAGAATAGAAGTTGATAATCCCAGGGCAAGGTCAACTTTTAGAATGAGACCCCTGGGACAAGTCTCTGCTAGCCCAGAAGATTAGCATAGTAGACATTTACTAAGGATGGGCGGGACATTGAGCTGAGTGTGTGTGTGTGTGTGTATGTGTGTGTGTGTGTGTGTGTGTGACAGAGAGAGAGAGAGAGAGAGAGAGAGAGAGAGAGAGAGAGAGAAAGAGAGAGAAAGAGAGAGAGAGAGAAAGAGAGAGAGAGTACTGCAGAGCCAAACCTCTACCCTCTTGGCTGGCTCACCTGCAGCCCCCACCCCCACCTCCCCACCACCTGGACTCAGGCCAGGCCCACACAGGCCCAAGCATGCTCAGAGCCTAGGGTGCTGCACCAGTCCAGAGGAGATGGCTGCTGTTTTAGACCCAGTGTATTTCAAATGGCCTCAGATGTACCTTGACAGCTGAGCTGCCAGATTTTTCTTTTCAACTTTTGTAATAGTTGTAAAAGTCTGGTGCCATTTTGAGAAATACATTCAGATCCTGCACTTCCTTGTGTCTTGTCAGTAATCTTTTAATTCACCAATGTCTTTATAAGTTTTGGATATAGGTCCTCTATCAGATGTGGGGTTACTGAAGGTTTTTTTCCAATCTGTACAGTGCTGATTTGTTTTATTAACTATATCCTTTGCCTTACAGAAGTTTTCCAGTTTCACGAGGTCCCATTTATCAATTCTTGATCCTAGAACATGAGCATGGGAGATCTCTCCATTTTCTGAGATCTTTGGTTTCTTTCTGGAGAGATTTGAAGGTATTGTCATACAGGTTTTTCACCTGTTTGGTTAGATTTACCCCAAGATATTTTATATTATAGTTGTTTCCCTAATTTATTTCTCAGTCTGTTTATCCTTTATATAAAGGAAGGTTACTGATTTATTTGAGTTAATTTTATATCTTTCCACATTGCTGTAATTGTTTACCAGGTAGAAATGTTCCCTGATAAATTTTTTTGGGGGTTGCTTGTGTATACTATCATATCATCAGCAAATAGTGATACCTTTATTTCTTCTTTACCAATTCATATCCTCTGGATCTCTTTTTGCTGTCTTATTTTTCTTGCTAACACTTCCAGTACTATATTGAATAGATATAGGGAGAGTCATCATCCTTGGCTTGCCCTCGATTTCAGTGGGATTGCTTCAAATACGTCTCCATTTAATTGGTGGTTGGTTTGCAATAAATTGCTTTTATTATGTTTAGGTATGGGCCTTGAGTTCCTGATCTCTCCAATACTTTTAACATGAAGGGATGTTGTATTTTGTCAAATACTTTTTCTGCACCTAAGGAGATGATCATGTGATTATTTTGGCTTGTTTATATAGTGGATTACATTAATTGACCTTAGTGTATTGAACCAACCATGTATGTCTAGGATGAAGCCTACTTGATCGTGGTGAACAATGGTTTTAATGTGTTCTTGGATTCAGTTTGCAAGTATTTTATCGAATATTTTTGCATCAATATTCATAAGCGAGATTGGTCTGAAGTTCTCTTTTGGTTGGGTCCTTGTGTGGTTTAGGTATCGGAGTAATTGTGGCTTCATAGAACGTATTAGGTAGTGTTCCTTCTGTTTCTATTTTGTGGAATAGTTTGAAAGTTTGAAGAATATTGGTATTAAGTCTTCTTTGAAGGTCGGATAGAATTCTATACTAAACCCATTTGATCTGGGCTTTTCCCCCCTTTTTCTTTCTTAGTTGGGAGATTTTTAATGACAGCCTCTATTTCTTTAGGTTTTTATGGGACTCTTTAGATGGGTTATCTGATTCTGATTTAACTTAGGTATTTGGTATCTGTCTAGAAGATTGTCCATTTCATCCATATTTCCCAGTTTTGTTTAATATAGGCTCTGAGTTTAATCATTTCCTGCAGACTACTCCCTTTGGGTATATTTGCTTCTTTTTGTTCTAGAGCTTTCAAGTGTGTTGTTAAGCTTGTAGTGTATGCTCTTTCCTGTTTTTTGGGAGACACTGAGAGCTGAGTTTTCCTCTTAGCACTGCTTTCATAGCATTTCATAAGTTTAGGTATGTTGTGCTTTCATTTTTATTAAATTCTAAAGTCTTTCATTTCTTCCTTTATTACTTCCATGACCAAGTTATCATTGAGTAGGGTGTTGTTCAGATTCCATATGATTGTGGGCTTTTGGTTGTTTTTATTGTTATTGATGACCAGAATTTGTCCGTAGATATTTGGCATGATGCATAGGATTATATTAATCTTCTTATATCTGTTTAGGCTTGTTTTGTGACTGATTATATGGTCAATTTTGTAAAAGGTGTCATGAAGTGGTACAAAGAAGTTACATTCTTTTGTTTTAGGATGAAATGTTCTATAGATATTTATTAAATACATTTATTCCATAACTTAAGTTCATTTCAATGTGTCTCTGTTTAGTTTTTATTTCCATGATCTATCTATTGAAGAGAGTGAGGTGTTCAATTCTTCAACTTTTATTGTGTAAGGTGAAATGTGTGTTTTGAGCTTAAGTAAAGTTTCTTTCATAAATGTGTGTACCCTTGGATTTGGAGCATAAATGTTCAGAATTGAGAGTTCTTCTGGATTTATTTTTCCTTTAATGATTATGAAGTATCCTTCCTTATACTTTTTGATAGTTTTTGTTTGAAAGTTGCTTTTATTTGATATTAGAATTGATAGTCCAGCTTGTTTCTTGGGACTATTTGCTTGGAAAATTGTTTACCAGTCCTTTACTCTGAGGTAGACAGGTGTATTTCCTGTATGCAGTGAAATGCTGAGTTCTCTTTATGTATCCAGTATGTTAGTCTATGTCTATTTATTGGCAAATTGAATCCATTGATGTTATGAGATATTAAGGAATAGTAATTGTTGCTTCCTGTTATTATTGATATTATTTTTACGTTTATGTGGCTATCTTCTCAAAAGAAGACCCAAAGGTCTGTTGAAAGATTACTTTCTTGCTTTTTCGAGGGTATAGTTACCCTTCTTGTATTGGCATTTTCTATTATTTCTTATAGTACTGGATTTGTGGAAATTTGATTTTGTCATGGAGTACCTTGGTTTCTCCATCTATGATAATTGAGAGTTTTGTTGGGTATAGTCACCTGGGTAGTCATTTATGTTCTCTTAGGGTCTGTATGACATCTTCCCAGGATCTTTTGGCATTTAGAGTCTCTGTTGAGAAGACTGGTGTAATTCTGATAGGTCTGCCTTTATACGTTACTTGACTTTTTTTCCTTACTGCTTTCAAAATTTTTTATTTGTTCTGTGCATTTGGTGTTTTAATTATTATGTAATTAAAGGAATTTCTTTTTTGGTCCAATCTATTTGACTTTCCGTGGGCTTCTTGAACATTTATGGGAATCTATTTCTTTAGATTAGGGGAGCTTTCTTTTACAGTTTTGGTGAAGACGTTTCCTGGCCCTTTGAGTTGGGAATCTTCACTCTCTTCTATACATATTATTTTTAGGTTTGGTTTTTTGACTGTGTCCTAGATTTCTTGAATGTTTTGAAATAGGAGCTTTTTTGCTTTTTTAAATTTTCCTTGATTGCTATGTTGATGTCACCTATGGTATCTTCTATTGCTGAGATTCTAATTTCTATCTCTTGTATTCTTTTGGAGATGCTTGCTGGGGATCCAGAGCAGAGGCTCTGCTCCAGGCACAAGTGCAAACTGGAAAGCAAGCAGGTTTCTGGCTGGGTAGGGTATCCCAGTTATGTTGGGTATTGTGATGGGGTTTAGGGTCTCAGCTATGATCATGGATGTGTCAGAATCCATTGGAATTCGAACTATAACTGGGCTTGTGTGCTTCCATAAATAGTGTATAGACTACCACAAACACTATGTAACACTTATTTCCCTAAGGTTTATATTTTCTATTTTCACTTGTATGAAGCACCTTGCTCTTTATCTAGGCAGTCATTCACCTATTCTGTTGGAGACTAGCTATACCACTTCTGGGCCTTTTCTCAATAGGTTGTTTGCTATACTTCAGGGCCACTTGCTCAACTCAGTTTATAGAAGCTTTATTTTTAATAGCCAGAAACTGATAACAATCTAGATGTCCCTAAGCTGAAGAATGGATAAAGAAAATGTGATACATCTACACAATGATATACTATTCAACCATTAAAAAATAAAGATATTATGAATTTTGCAGGCATATGGATAGAATTTGAGATTATCATCCAGTGTGAGGTAATCCAGACCCAAAAGGACATTCATAGTATGCATTCACTTATACGTAGATATTAGCCTAAAATAAAGGATACCCATGCTACAGTTCACAGACCTGAAGAAGCTAAACAAGATATAAGGTCCAAGAGAGTATGAGCATGGTTGAATCTCATGTATAATGTGCAAAAAAAAAAGTCCTAGGAGTCAGGAGAAGGGAGGGAACTGGATGAGAGTGAGAATGTGAAAAGAAATGTAAGGGAAGGTTCAGGATCAAGTGTGGGGCAGACAGAAGAGATGGCCATATAGCCTTGAGAATGAATGAAAATCTGTAGCTGGCCATGGTGGGGGAAGGGTCATCTTGAGAAAGGCTAAAGATCTGGGATAGGTGAGATTGTCAAGTATCAATCAATGTCTGTGACCCTAGCTAAGATTCATAACAGTGAGGATAAAAAACCTGAAGGGGTCACCTTCTGTAGCCAGGGAGGAACCTTAGTGGAGTGATAGAGCTGCTAACCCACCCATAAAATTTTTGACCCCAAATTTATCCAGCCTACAAGAAATGCAGACACAGTGGATGGAACAGAGACTAAGGGAATGACCAAACAATAATGGGCACAACATGAGACACAACCCTTGGGGAAACATAATTGATGACACAATGATATACCATTTTCCTTACAGATAGGACCTCAGCATGGCTCTCCTATTTGAGGCCTCACCTAACAGCTGACCCAGACAGATGCAAAGTGCCAAAGCCAAACAAAGATGGGGCTTGGGGACTATGATGGAACAGTATGGGGAAGGATGGGGTGTCAAATGAGATAGGAACACCACAGAAAGATGAAAAGCATCAATTTACATGGACCTTCAGGTGTTCTCATAGACTGAACTACAAATCAGGGAGCAAACAAGTTATTGACCTAGGCCTCCCTACACATATGTAGCAGATGCACATATGGGTCCCAAACAACTGGAGAGGGTGCTACCACTAAAGCTGTTTCCTGTCTGCAGAATCTGGCCCCCTATCTCAGCTCTATTGTCAGGCCTCAGTAGGAGAATGAGTGCCTAGCTCTGCAGAGACATGATTTGAATGTGTCTGGGGTGGAGGGTGGAGGATACACAGGGATAGCCTCCATGCTTTCAAAGGAGAAGAGGAGATGGGATAGGAAGGGACTAAGGAAGGGGTGGACCAAGAGGAAGGAGTTGATATGGATGAAAAGTGATTAAATAAATAAAATAAGAGTGAAAAAGAAGTTATGATTGAACAATATATGTTAACATTTCTCATAAACTGTTGTTTTGTGGTGTTTTGTTAACCATCTATTGATTAATTGAAATTATATATTTATTTCCTCTACCTATTTGGTGTGTTTAAATTTTTCTTCAGACCCAAGTCTTCTTCCATTAGCTTCTGTAAAATAGATTAAGTTTTTATATATTCCTGAAACCTATTTTTGTCATGGAAAATTGTTCTTTCTCCTTGGATTACAATGGATAGCTTTGCTTGATTTCTTAGTCTTGCCTGGCATCTGTGGTCTTTTGTAACTTGTAGAATAAGTTTCAAGTACTCTGGCTTTCACAAACAAAAGATGTTAGGTCTTAAGGTACAAGTTACTTCTTTCCTTATATTATATAAGTTTTCTTCCATAATTTTCATGAAAATATTTGCTTTGACTTTGCCCTGGGTCTTGTTTTTTTCTTTTCCACTTATGATTCATAGGTGGGGTCTTTTCTAGTGTTCCAAAGTTTCTACATGTTTACTTGTTTGTTACTTTATTTTTTCTTTGTCAGATACTTTTTCTCAACTTGTCTTCAAAACATGATGTTCTTCTGCTTCTCACTAATTCCAGTCAATTTTTGATGTTTCTTTTTATTTATTTTTGTTTCTTTGAACACTGGAATCTTTCATTTTTGACTTGTGTTGTATTTAATTCTTCCTTCAGACATTCTCTCTCTTTATTAGATTATATTTTCATCATATGGAGTTGTTTACATTGTGTCTTTCTTAAACTATCCTGCAGAGGGTCAGTTGCATCTACATTGCTAAATTCCTTCAGTATTAGAATTTCTCTTGTTGCCCTTCTTATAATGAATTCTTCAGCATTATTGAGATTTAGTCTGGTTCCATGCACAGCCTTCCTTCCCTCTGGTTTTTGTTGTTGTTGTTTGTTTGTTTGTTTTCATTACATTTGCTTACATTTTTGGGAAGGAGTTGGGTGGAATGCACTTTTTTTATAAAGTAGAAAGATAGTTTATTTTTAACATAATTTCTTACAGAGACCTACAATATTCCAACAGTTATTAAGTATACCTTTGAAGAGCAGAATCCATCTCTAACCCAACATTTAAGCACTATGTTATGAACTTTGAAAAATTGTTCTCTTAAGAGCAACTATAGCTCTTCATTTCATTTTTCTTTACAATACCTTGTTGCTATATCAGGGAAGTTGGTAATGTATCTTGCCCAAGGACAGTCACATCTTGTGTATTCTCTTCATTATCTACTGTTTTTCTTTTTATCTTTTCATTAGATTTTTTTTATTTTTTTAAGTTTTATTGCATTATAATGAGAAAAGTTACATGACTTCAATTTATCTGAATTTGTTAATATTTAGAACATATTTCAAGTAAACAGAATTAAATCACATTCTTGTTTTCATTTTGTACCCCAACTCCTCCCGGAGACACCCCTTCAATACCTACAATATCTCTTTTTGTCATATTCTTTACAATTTATAAAATGTATAACAATAAAAATGAGTATTATAAAAGTTGTTTGATATAAAACAACAATCAATTTAATAGTTTTATGTAGATGCTTGTGTATGGCAATACTGAAAATACATATGTTTTTCTCAATATAAATTTTAAATAACTCCAAATGTATTAACTGTACATTTCAAACTAATATATCACTACTAATATTTTCTTAAAGGAACATAAATATATAAAGTGTTTTTGTTTGTTTGTTTGTTTTATACTTAGTAGAGCTTAAAATCTCGGCTCTTCCTGTGGTAACTTGATATAAGAGTTACAAACGACAAGCAAAGCATTCAGTCTTACTCTTTGTTGTTCTCTTACAAACCCACCTCCAATTTAATTGTCTACATTTCTTTTGGGTATATAAATACTTTTAAAATATGTAAGCTGTTCTGAAAACTATAGTATAGTGTAAAAATATGAAATAAACAATACTAATAATAGAAAGGCTGAGATAGGAGAAGCAAGATCTCAAGACCCTTATGTTGTATACAGCAAGACACTGTCACTAACAAACAAATTGAAAGTGTATATGGATTGTATAATATTGGACCTATTTTTCCGATTACCAAATTAGAGAGACCATTGGATGATAGTCAACAAATTTCTAATTCCTCATATTTTCAGATTTCAATGGATTAGAATATGTTAGTAATATTAATTTTCATATTAAGATATTAAGAAAAAGTAATTGTTACTTCCTGTTGATTTTGTTGTATTAGTCCGGCACTGGCAGAACCTCTCAGGAGACAGCTATTCCTCTACACAATATCTGATTCTAGGCTTTGATGTAGGACTGTAATGTATTGTGTTGGGAACAATAGCATATGTTTATCTTTTAAATTCCTATCAATGGGTATAAACTACATACTTTCTTCTACTACAGAATTTTTGGTTCATGATCAGAAATTAAATTAAATCTAAATTAAGTCTCACTAATTTTCTAAGAGTTGTTTTCATTGGACCAACATAAGATCTGTCCTGCAAAGTGTCCTTAGTAGTGCTGAGAAGAATGTGCATTCTGCTGAGACTGGTGTCTTCCACTATTACACTTTAATTTTCTATTCAATTCAGGATCATTCACTGAACTTCAAGCCCACAGAACAATTTGATTGAGATCCTATTTTCTTTATATCTCTGCCTCCCAAGTAGTGGGGTTACATGTCCTAGATGTCATGTTTGTCCTAGATCACATGTGGTAAAGATCTGAACTCAAATCTTCCAAGTTGCATAACAGGTATTTGACTGACTGAGCCTTCCTCCTAGCCCATCTTTCCTTTCAGATTGTATTTCTTTGTCTGCTTCTTGCATGCCTCTACATTCCTCGTTCTCCCTTATTCTTCCCTTTTGACTCATTAATTGACTATGGAGCTCTCTATCTGGTTATATTTGTTGGATATTGAGCTCTTGGGATCTTTTTGTAAGCCAGTACTAGTCTTAAATGTAGATAAGAGGAGGGAGATAGGGGAGATGAGATATAGGACTAAACAAAATGGATATTAAAAACATGGAAAGTTGAAAAATGTTGGAAGAATAATATCCTTCATGACAAGGAAAAAAATTCCTTTATAAAAATGTGAATTATTAAACTCACATCTTAGTGCCAGATGTGGGATAATTTATATGTACTACTGAGGAGGAATGCACAAGAGACTCATAAAACCTTGTACACTTTTGTCATTGATCTTGGTTGCCCATGACAACTAAATAAGACCCTACTGCTGAAGAGACTTTGTAGGTTTTTTCTTTTTGCCTGCCTGATAGAGCAAAACCCAGCAGAAACTAATCTGGAAGCTTCTTTCCTGATTTTACAGTCATAAGGTGCTACTTGTGCTGTTATGAGGAGGAGGCATTAATGATCTTACTGAGCTGTGAACCACAGAAGCTATAACATAAATGTAATCTTGGGAGACGGGGCTCACTATAGTAATGGCATAATATGAAAATAACCAATCTCTCTCTGCTTGGGTGTGAGGTCTACACCATAATTGAAATATACAATTAGTACTGTAAACCCACGAAGATAAGGAGGGGTAGACATGCCTACAATAGTTTGAGAAGAGAAGGTTCCTTAAAAAAATGGATCTAGCAACATAAAAATACTTGCATTATTTGTCAGTGTCTGGAGGGCTCACATCTTTGAAACTGTCCCAAGTAAATGAATATTCCCACTGTCATATGTGTCTCCTAACTCTTGGTTCACCCTGCATACCTCTTTTTCTTGAATTTTATGGAAGAACATTTTGTGTTTTCTAACTAAATCCAAGTTTATTAACTTAATGTACATTCTCTACTTTTGAGTGCAATACTTTTTCAATATTCCTTTAGACAAGAAAGAATTGCTCTGGACTTTATCTTTCAGTGGGAGGCTAAAAAAGTCTTTCTAAGTTTCATTATACCTAATTCATATTTTTGTACTTGCATGTAGCTCGCGCAGTTGTCTTGCTGGGAAGAAGACACGTGGACACACTAGGTTCCTTCTGCAGTGACACGTTTACTGCCCTCTCCCAGAGGGAGAAGAGATTGAGCCCAAAATCTGCACTGCTTATATACACCACAGTGTGGCGTGTATGCCCATGATTGGCTGTTTGCTCATTACCCTACATAATGCCCAAGAATGGGCCGTGACATGGCGTCTTTTCACTCTACGCACATGTGCAAACAGTTGTTTACTCGACAGCGGAAGTATGCGCCATCTTGTCATGGCGAATGCCTCTCAAGCTTCACGGCTCCCCACATATCCCCCTTTTGTTTTAG
>NW_022196891.1:11162920-11254743 GCF_008632895.1 Mastomys coucha
TTCTTCTTCTTCTTCTTCTTCTTCTTCTTCTTCTTCTTCTTCTTCTTCTTCTTGTTCTTGTTGTTCTTGTTGTTCTTGTTGTTGTTGTTGTTGTTGTTGTTGTTGTTGTTCTTCTTCTTCTTCTTCTTGTTGTTCTTGTTGTTCTTGTTGTTGTTGTTGTTGTTGTTGTTGTTGTTCTTCTTCTTCTTCTTCTTCTTCTTCTTCTTGTTCTTCTTGTTCTTCTTCTTCTTCTTCTTGTTCTTGTTCTTGTTCTTCTTCTTGTTCTTGTTCTTCTTCTTCTTCTTCTTCCTCTTCTTCTCCTTCTTCTTCTTCTTTTTCTTCTTGTTCTTGCTCTTCTTCTTCTCCTTCTTCTCCTTCTCCTTCTCCTTCTCCTTCTCCTTCTCCTTCTCCTTCTCCTTCTCCTTCTCCTTCTCCTTCTCCTTCTTCTTCTTCTTCTTCTTCTTCTTCTTCTTCTTCTTCTTCTTCTTCTTCTTCTTCTTCTTCTTCTCCTTCTCCTTCTTCTCCTTCTCCTTCTCCTTCTCCTTCTCCTTCATTTTGTGTGTGAGAGATAAGAGAGAGAAAACTCATAATTTGTATGCCCACTTGTGCATGTGGGCATGTGGAGGTATACTCCATTATCATTCTCCAACTTTATTTATCTATCTATCTATCTATTTATTTATTTATTTATATAAGAAATGATAATTAATTCACAAAATTTCCAAAGCTCATATTTTTTTTTATATTATATGGCCAATAAGATCCAGAGATCTCCCTGTGTCCACTTTGTAAGCTTCAGAGTTACAGATGTACACAACCATGAATAAATTTGAAGTAGGTGTTCTGTAATACCTACAAACTCAAGCCAGCATGTTTTTGGGGCAGGTATTTTGCCTACTGAGCCATTTCTCCTATTTAGTGTCTTTACTCTTTCTTTTTATTTCTTCTGTTATGTTTTTCTAGAAGTACTAGGAACTGCATCTATATCTAAATATATATAGGTCTACTATAGACATAGTTTCAATTCAGTCCATTCATTTGTCAGAATTCAAATATACTAGGTCACTTGTGTCTGACATATCTTTCTTTTCTGCTCTTTTCCTGCTTCTTTGCCACCTAGCAGATTGAAGCACTTGTTCTATGTAACAACCTCTCTAGAATCTTTGTACAGTAGAATATTTGTTAACAGGTCATTGCATTCTTGTATGTATTGATGATACTTTATAAATAAAAAGCTTTGATGCATTTTATTTCCTGACAGCAAAATCAGACAGAAAAAAAGTTATTTTTTTTCTCTAGGAGACTTTTCATTTAAGAGTTCTCTCTATAAATCTAGATCTCCTATTCATATATATATATATATATATATATATATATATATATATATATATATAAAATCTGTTTATACTAGAAGCATGTAGCAATAAACTCTTAAATTAACCATGAATCGACCATCCTTAAAAGGCAGATCCATTATGAGTTGCTGATAAAATTCCCATCTGTTAGTTTGCTTGAAGCTTTGGATTTCAGGCTGGCTTGTGTGAGAGCCCGGTACTTAGAGTAATGTGATAACATGTGAAGGCAAGTTTCTTTGTTAGGGAGGCTGGTGGTACCTGTTGCTCAAGCCATATATGCTTTACTTATGTATTTTTATTGCCTTCTTGATTCAAATACCTTTCTTAAAGATTTATTTTATTTATTTTATGTGCATCTGTGTGGCCCTATGTAAGTTTATGTGCAAGAGAAGTTTACAGACATGAGAGAAGAGTATCCAGATGCCCTGGATCTGGACTTGGCAGGTGCTTGTGAACTGCCTGCCAGATGAGTGCTGGAAAAATGAACTGAAGTCCTCTACCCCCTCAAAGTAATCACTCTCAACTACTGAACTTTCTCCCCAGCTCCTTAACACAAGTTTCTAAGCATACATATTTTATTTTAATGTGAATGCAATGTACCTGCCCATGGAGGCCAGAAAAGGATGGAGTCCCCTTGGATCTGGAGCAACAGGCCATTGTGAACCAGCAAACTTGCATGATGTAAATTGAATTCAGGTCCTCTGCAAGACCAGTCAGCACTTTTAATCCCTGAGACATCTCTCATCTCCTGTCATACTTTTTTTAAAATTTCATTATACAGATTCTATTTTTTTTTAAGTTAAAGTGACTATAATTGTTCATAATGAAGACTGAAGGCTTAATCCTGAAATTTTAGTATCCCTTGTATGGTTTGTTCTTTGTATTACTGGGAATTCTTTCATTCTTTTTTCCCTGATAAGTTTTTCCTTTTAAGTGCTAGTACATGCATTTGTGTGTGTGCTTGTTTGTGTGTATATGTGTGTTTGTGTGTGTGTATGTGTGCATATGCATGTGTCTATATATGTGTGTGTGTGTGTGTATGTGTGTATGTGTGTATGTGTATGTTTGTGTGTGTGTATGTGTGCATATGCATGTGTGTCTATGTATGTGTGTGAGTATATGTGTGTATGTGTATGTTTGTGTGTGTGTATGTGTGCATATGCATGTGTGTCTATGTATGAATGTGTGTGTATATGTGTATGTTTGTGTGTGTATGTATGTGTGTGTGTATGTGTATGTTTGTGTGTGTGTGTGTGTTCTGAGTTTTACAACCTGAATGATACTTTCATCATGAAGTCAGTTCTGCTAATGTCTGGGGCCTTCTTATATTGGCAAAGAGCCAGAGATAGCAGGCTACCTTTTCTCTAGTCATCCATGAGGAGAGGACATATATGTCTATGTCTGTATGTGTGAGGCATTTATAATATAATATAAATGCAATCAGAATGGATTCCAGCTTTTTTATTTGGAACAGATTGAATAAACTTTTCATTCATCCAAAACCGCCAGTTTCAGGAGAGACACAGATGTTAGGGAAAGTAAAACTTTGTCTATTTCAAAGGTGTTTACTGTGCTCTGTTGAGTCATAAAGCAGATGCTAAACACTCACACAGTCCCTGAATGTTGTTTACAAATGCTGACAAAACTGTCTCTCTGTGCTGATGAAAAAAAACATCAAACTGAGCACTGGTTCTGTTGAAAAAGAATACATTGCATATACACAGCTATCATGTAATGAAGGGATTGACCTGTACATTATCTAAGATTTAAATGTGAAATTTAGAGAATTCTTTCTAGATCTACCTTATGAAATCTATTTCAGCTACAATGCCTTTAATTTCCTTAACTACTTATCAAACTTCTTTTCTCTTTCTTAAAGTCTCCCTGAATGCACATTTATGGCTGTCTTTTTTTTTCTTATCTACGTTTTTGAGTCAATGTTTTAAATTATAATACAAAATGATAGGCTTCATTGTGGAAATTTCATATAGATGTATCATCTGTGGTTCTCCCTCATTTTACTTTTAACCATTTCTTTTTCTCTTTCCTCCAAACATTTCTATCTCTAATGCTTTGATTTCTATTATATTGTTTACTGAACATCTAACTTGTGATGGTCAATATTGCTTGTTAACCTGAAAGTATCTAGATCCACATGAGACAATCTTCTGGACCTGCCTGTGAAGAACTTTCTAGCTTAGGTCAGCTCAGCTGGGAAGACTCATCTTAAATTGAGCTGCACATCCCATGGATGTGATCCTGCACTGAGTACAAGAGAGAAAGTAAGATGAGTATGAACAATCATCTTTTTCCTCTTCCTGGCTACGGATGCTCACATCTGAGCTGCTGAGACTTTCCGGCCATGAGGGGCTGTACCCTTAAATTGTAAGCCAAGACAAACTGATCATCCTTATGTTGCTTTTATGTTTAGAGCAAGGCATATTTTTTTCTTTAGATTTCACTTGTGAATTTTTATCTCAAACATATTTTTAGCCACATTAGATTACATGCAAGAATAATCCATTTTTTATCACTATTACTCACTCCACTGTGTTTTCATCTTTTGAGCCCAGCTTAGAATTGGGACATTGACACTAACAGTATTTCTTTTAGTGCACTGTCATCTCACTTACTGGCACTTTTGTAAAATCTCACATTTTTTCCCTCACATATTTTACTCATATTTAACCCAAACTTATCACATTAAAGCAGACACATTCATAGACACTGCTTTAGAGAAACTTAGCTTAATGCTAAAATGGATATATATAAGTGCATGTAATCATGGTATTTATATAAGTATACACTATATATACCATGGCATTTAATTATATATAATATAAATGCTACAGTATATTTAGGGCTAAATTACAGTATATATTAGAGATTACTATGGCATAGTACATACACCATATTTGATTAGTCCATTTACTTTATATTAATAGATTATGTCTTATTAATATATGCTGTGATAATATTAATCTTCAACTTAAAGGGATATAGAATTTGCTAGGAGACAAGCCTACAGACATGTTTGTGAGGAAATATTTAGTTTAAGATTTACCTTGGAGAATGTCTGTGAGGGATTGACCTGATTTTAGTAACTGATAAGGAAGAACCATATTAATTGTGGATGGGTCTATTCTCTGACCTGAGCTCCTTTATTTATAAAATGGAGAAAGTGAGCTGGCCACTAGTACTCGTCTCTTTCTGCTTTCTTACTGTGGATGTGATGTGATCAACTGCTTTAAAACCCTACTGCTTTGACCTCTCTGCTTCCTAATGGACTATGTCCTTAAACAGTGAAACAAAGATAAATAGTTTTTTTAAAATGGATTCTAGCAGGATGTTCCATCACAACAACAAGAGAAATGAAGATACTCATTTGAGTATGCATCTGACTGGACTATGATTAAATGTCTAATAAATGTAAAGGGTGCTCTATCACTTGCTGATGAGATTTTAGTTTTCCTCTTCATTTCTATTCACAACAGCCTGAAATAATGAATATATAAACTCCTGCCTTGCCTAGTCTCATTTAATGACTTTCTGAAGAAATTTCATTTTCTTGAGAGAATAAAAGACACCAGATTACATGGATTACAAAGCGTTAGTGATTAAGTTTAAGCCACAAATGGGGCATTGGTGTTACATTAGGGAAAGCAAGAAGAACATTTCCTCTTGAGATCACTTACTGTTAAGAGTGAGTTCAGATTTGAATTCTCTACTTCAGGTTCTCTGTGTCTTCAATCTGTCTGTTGCATTATTTAGGTATTTGTAGTCTTTTGAACCTCTTTGTTCCTGTGTCTGTGTATGTCTAATCAATGTGTGCTGTCTGTTATATACAATCCATGTGTCTGTATTTGGATACTGTTTGTCTCTATGTGAATGTCTAGGAGACTATTCTAAAGAACAAGCTCTGTTCTCTATTTATTGGTCAGCATAGGAAATATGGGGAAGAAATGGGATACTTTACACAAATCTGTAATATATCCTTTTACAAGGAATTAAATTAGTGAATCCAACAGACCCCAATTGACCATGGAAGAACCACTATTATTTAATCAATAAATATCGATAAAATTTTTCTTCCATATGTAGTTGCCAGAAGCTAGAAAAAAAAAAAAAACAAATATCCCTCAATAGAAGAATGCATACAGAAAATGTGGCACATCTACACAATGAAATACTATTAGCTATTTAAAATAGCAACAATGAATTGATGAAATTTGCAGGCAAATGAAAGGAACTTGAAAGTATCATCCTGAGTGAGGTAACTCAGTCACAAAAGAACACATACTGTATGTATTCACTGATAAGTGGATATTAGCCCAAAAGTTTGGAATACCCAAGATTCAATATACAGACAGTATGAAGCCTACGAAGAAGGAAGATCAAAATTGTGGATGTTTTGATGCTTCTTAGAAGAGTGAACAAAACACTCACAGGAGGAAACATGGAGCAAAGAGTGGAGGAGACTAAAGGAAAGGCCATCTGGAGACTGCCCCACCTGGGGATCACCCCATATACAGTCACCAAACCTCGACACTATTGTGGATGCCAGGAAGTGCTTGCTGACAGGAGCCTGATATAGCTGTCTGTGGGACTGAGAAAAGCAGTCTGTGTTTTGGTTAACTGAGTCTTAATTTCCAGGGAGATCCAATGAAAGATTCCACAAGGGACAGAACAGTAGAGACATGCACCCAGATACAGATGGCTGAATCCATGAGTCCTCCAACTCCATTAGCCTGTGCTATCTATCATATAGATTATTCCCCAAGCCCCACCCCACAGACAGGTAGCCCAGTCCACCATATAAGGGGAGGTTTGCCTCCCCTTCTTCTTTGTCATTGTCTTCTTCTTCTTCTTCTTCTTCTTCTTCTTCTTCTTCTTCTTCTTCTTCTTCTCCTTCTCCTTCTCCTTCTCCTTCCTCCTCCTCCTCCTCCTCCTCCTCTTCCTCCTCCTCCTCTTCTTCTTCTTCTTCTTCTTCTTCTTCTTCTTCTTATTATTATTATTATTATTATTATTATTATTATTATTCTCTCTTACCCTCTTACTATTCTTATCTTTACTTTTTCCTCCTCCCTAACCCCTCTCTCCTCATGGTCATGGCCAGCCTCTACTTTCCAATCTCTTCTCTTTCCTTTCTATAATAAAACATTTTATGACACTGCATTGTCTCCTTTCTTTTTTATTTTATTTTATTTTATTTTATTTTATTTTATTTTATTTTATTTTATTTTTCCAAGACAGGGTTTCTCTCTATAGCCCTGGCTGTCCTGGAACTCACCCTGCAGACCAGGCTTGCCTCGAACTCAGATATCTGCCTGACTCTGCCTCCCAAATGCTGGGATTAAAGGTGTGTGTCACCATTGCCAGGCACGTTGCCTCCTTTCAACTAGAGGAAAAACCAGGTGCCTCTTCCTTCCTCCTCTCCCTCTCTCCCTTCATCCCTAGAGTGTACAGAGCTGCTTTAGGGTCCCCAATTTATTATCAGCTCCTCCACAGGGCTAGAACTTGCATTCTTGGCCTCTATTGCTTGTCCTAAGAGGCTGCAAACTGTTCAGCTCCTTTGGTCCTTTCTCTAACTCCTTCACTGGGGACCCTGTACTCAGTTCAATGGATGGCTGTGAGCCTCTACATCTGTATTAGTCAGGTACTGTCAGAGCCTCTCAGGAGATAGCTATCCACAGCATTCACACTGGCCAGCAGGCTACCACTGCTTTGGCTAAAAAGCCTTTCACTCAACCCTCTATGCTTATATTCCTTTAAGCTTTTCTTTTGTTCTCCTGCTTTCCAAGAAAAAACAAATGGGAAGCACAGAAACCTATCTGCAGGAGCACATACTTGTGGTAGGGCAGGCTTCTCCCCCAACCCATCTAAGCCTACCAAAACTGCTGCACTTGAGGTTTTCCTTGCCTGCTCCCAGTACAGAAGTATCTTTATCATGCTCTTCAACCCCAAATTTTCTTGCTTCTTTATTTAAATGCTTATTTTTCTGCCTAACATCAGTGATGTATGTCCAAAAAGTTACATTATTCTCTTAAAGCCAGGTTAAGCAAATAGTAGGATAGAAGTGTTAAGTTGACCTCAATACTATTTTTAACTTTGGTTATGAGGTCCAGCAAATGACTTAGTCTCATAGAATGGAAGAGCTATTTTCAAAAATATTATATTAGCAAACTAGATGTTTATAAAATAATGTAGTGTTAGAAAATAACATCTACTCAGGCTACAGTATGTATGGAGGTCTTTTCTTCCCATCTCACAAATACCAACAGGTATTCTATTGGCATATTGTCTGTTAATCCCTACATATTAGAATTCATCTCTCACCTAGGAAAGTGGGTTTAGATAAATCTACCTGTAGCTCACTTCAGCATTTTCTTGAGTACACTCTTTCCAAAATCTATCAATGATTGTGTGTTATTTTTCTTCCACCAACAGTTTCATATACATACATTCATACATGCATAGGCAAAGTCGCCCTTAATTTTCACTGTCTCTCAAGTCCTTTATTTTTACCCGTACATTAGGCATCATTAGCTTTCACCAACACCAAGTGTTCTCTGGTAAATATTTCTTTGAATGTCTGTATTACCAATGCCCCATTTTTTATTTGAAAGAGGAAAATGTGCTAAAATATTCAATTCTGATATTATAAAATTTTACTTAAATATGTTGCATAACTTAAAAATGCTAATAGAAATTGGGTGTATAAAGTCCAATGAATACTTTTATGGTTGTATTAGATATACTAATTATTTATTAATATTATTATATTGTATATTAATAAAATATTATGATAAATCTCTTGAATGAACAATTGATTTAGACTAGAATATTATGTGATATACTGAGTATACAGACAATGTATCTCTTAAGGTATATAATTTTAATAATAATAAGTTATAATATGTTATTTCTCAGCTGGTGAAATGAGCCAATTCAAGCAAGATACACACACACACACACACACACACACACACACATGTATATTGGTTTGTTAAAAAGCTGCTCTCATGTAAGCTGTTCTGTCACCAGCACTATGGAAGTTACCATGCTAAGGGAGAGAGAAAAGGTGAAAGACAAAGTCTGTGCACAGTGAGGGAGAGCAGACATAGAGAAAGAAGGAGGGAGAAAGGGAAGAAGGGAGGGAGAGAAAGAGGGAGGGAGTGAGGGAGAGAAAGAGAGAGAGAGAAAGAGAGAGAGAGAGAGAGAGAGAGAGAGAGAGAGAGAGAGAGAGAGAGAGAGAGAGAGAGAAAGGAGCCTGCCTTTAGGATAGAAATTTCATGGTTGGAGGCAGGGTACTCCAGAAGTTCTGCTTTGATATGTAAGATATGCACCTTAGTCAACTCCGTGTCTGAAACCAAACAAATAATGTCAATCAAGTCCATATAATGAATACCAAGGGTTTAACTCTAACCTGAACAATAATGGACTTTGGTTTAAAGAATTGGCTCATTGAGGATACTGACAGTAAAGGAGGCTATAAGACTATGAAGGGGGGAGGTATGGAGAAAATTGCTTTAAATTTTCAGTGACCACATACTTGCTTTAAAATATTAAATACTTTCTCATAGGCTTTTTCAGTATCTAATGAGCTTATCATGTGTGTTTTCTTTCATTTTCTATTGGATATTATATTAGTAGATTACCATATATTAAAAAGCTGCTAAACGCTTTTGAAGAAATCCAACACCCATTCATAATAAAAGTCCTAGAGAGATCAGGGATGCAAGGCACATACTTAAGCACAATGAAGGCAATATACAGGAAGTCAATAGCCAACATCAAATTAAATAGGGAGAAATCACTATTCCCAGATGATATGATAGTATACATAAGTAACTATGAGAGAATTCCTATAGCTGAAAACACCTTCAGCAAAGGGTATGGATATAAAACTAATACACACGCACACACACACACACACACACACACACACACATACCAGTAGCTCTCCTTTATAGAAAGGATAAACATCCTGAGAAAGAAATTAGGGAAACATAGAAGGCCCACATAATATAAAACATCTTGATGTAACTATAACTACTACAAAAGTAAAAGACCTGTATGACAACAGCATCAAGACTCTGAAAGAAAATTAAGGAGGACATCAAAAGATGAAAAGATCTTCCATGCTCATAGATTGGTGGAATTAACATAGTAAACTTGTCCATCTTTCCAAAAGCAACAGATCCAATGCAACTCCTATCAAAATTCCAACAGAATTCTTTACGTTCCTTGGAAAAACAAAGCTCAATTTAATATATAAAAAAATTCAGGATATCTAAAACAATATGCTGAGAGAGAGAGAGTACCATCACTACCAATAAAAACTTTATGAGGTATCACTGTTTCTTACTTCAAAGCTTCCACAGAGCTTAATAATTGTTAATATTATTGTTCTACAGATGAAACAGAAATTATAGAAATGGTCAAGCAATTATTGGCCCAATTTAAGACCCATGCCCTGAGATGTAACCCACCTCTGACATGACTAACACTCTTCAGTTATGCTTGCAGACAGGAGCCTAGGATAAGTCTTCTTAAAGGTTTCCTCTGGCATCTTATGGTAACAGATACACAGACTGACAGCCAAATCAGTGGAGATTGAAGAAGTCATGTGAAAGAGTAGAAGGAAGGATTGAAGGAGCCAAAGAGGTAAATGACACAAGAAAAAAACACAGAGCCAAGGAACCTGGGCTGAAATGTGCTCACAGAGACTGAAGCACAAACCAGAGAGCATGCATGGTGCTCACCTAGGCCCTCTGCATGTATGTGACAGTTGTGCAGTTTGGTCTTCATGTGCAACTCCTAACAGTAGAAGCAGGGCTTCTCTCTCACTCCTTTGCCTGCCTTTGGATAACCTTCCCCTAAGTTGGCTGCCTTGCCTTGGCTAGCCTCAGTAGTAGAGAATGGCCTAGACTTATTGCGACTTGGTATTCCAAGGCTGGTTGATATTCACTGGAGGCCTCCCCTTTTCTGAGAAGAAAGGGAGTTGGGTAGATAGGGCAGGATAGGAGAGAGAGTGGAACTGGAAGAAGAGAAATGGGAACCTGAGATTCAGATGTAAAGTAAAGAAAAGAAAAAGGTGTTATATATGTTATTTTCCAGAAATGTAACAAGGCAGAATTCATAATAATGTAAATTCATTGATGCAAACAAAGGTACAGGAAATGTGTTTTTATTTTTAATAATGTAGTACTATTTGTATATTAACTATGGTTTAAATGACAATATGAGTAAAAACATAAAATATCATATCCACTGCCATTGTTAACCTCTTGTTAATTTAATGGAACTGAAAATCAACTAGGAGAACAACTTCTTGGCATGCCTCCACAAGATCATTTTCATTATGTTGATCAAGAGTAGCAGCATTCTCTACCTAGGATCAAGAACTTTGTAAAAGTAGAAAAGTGGCCAAGACTCATGTCTTAGTGCTCTCAGATTCTGAATGTGGTATGCTCATCGGCCTCAGACTTCTGCCACTTAGTTTCCCAAGCTACTGTAGATTCTTCCTGTGAACTGTGAGCCAGAATAAACCTTAAGTTACTTTTATTAAAGTATTTTTCACAGCAACAGGAGATGAATCAAAATAACCAAAATAGTTTTGAATATCTTTGTCTAAACCTGAATGCAAAATTAATTGATAACCAATTCTCTTTACTCTTTTATTTCAGCACACTGTTGAGCACACTATACTAGTTTCTTAACTTTGTTTTATTTTCTTTTTACAAATCAGGGGCTGTCAATGTCACTGAGCTTTTAGATATGGTCACTTGTTTTTCTGTTATTGAAAATTGCATCTATTAACTTATAGTAGGGTGTTTTTTATCTTCATTGATCTCTTTCTATGTTTTCCAGGTTATTTGCCTTCCAATAAGTTCTCTCCTTTTTCTCTACCTGCTCCTTCCCTCAGCTGTCCTCTCACTGATGCCTTGTTTTCCATGCACTTGGGGAACAATCTCCCCTAAAATAGCCCTGCTTGTTTTCAGGATATATTTCCTGTGTCTTTTCATTCCCTAAGTGATCCATCCTTGCCTTTCTTTCATTTCCTTGTAACACATTTAAACTCAAATGGCACACAGTCACTGATAAAAGCTTCATGGACACAATGGGAAAAGCGTGTACTGTTTCTCAGACTATTATCTCAGTTTTGCTCCTTGAGATGTGAGGTGGATAACTGGTAGGATTGCTCTTACACAGAAGTGACAACACAGTTAACAAGATTATTTTCTGCCTTTAGAAAAGGGCTCTGAGTTCCCTGGCCCCTAATACAGCTGTGGGATGTGTACTGCCTCCCAATTATTGGTGCATTTGTGTGTGCTGGGTTAGCTCTCTGTGTCATGAAATGATTTGGAGCCATCTGGAGATCAAGAACAATGCCAGGGAATTAGCAAATTTGGACACAAATCAACTTACTTTAAGAAAAGATCAAACTTTGATATTTTGTCCTCTGGAAAGGATATGGAAATGATAGACTTAACAAATGAGATGACATTTACTGCTTCTTAAGACATTCATTATGTGCCTTTAATGACTTTGTCTAATCTTATCATATCCACTGTTATGCCCTGACTCCAAGGGAAACCCAAGAGAGCTTAAAAACTGCAGAGTCTGCTGTAATAGTGTGTAAGACTCTTTTATTTTTGAGTCAGACTAGGATCGCAAACCTTCCCACAGCACAGGACAGGAGTACAACCACGAGCTTAGAAGGTTTGGCACCCATATACAGCGTAGTTAGAAATTCTTTGAATCCTTATTGTGGGGGGGGAGTTGAGTGATGCAAGTCATAATTTAGACATGATATTATTTGGTAGGGCAGAACCACGCTGCTGAGAGAGGGATTCTCCCAACCTAAGGATTATCTTTATGGGACTATCAGGAACTAGTTTTATGGCTGGCCATAACTCTCTGTGACCTCTGGTCACCTCTCTTCTATGATTTAAACATGGGACCTTAATCTCCCCTTTCCAAGGAGAGGCGCCAGCTGGTTATCAGGGAGAGTACTAGTCTCTGAGCCACAGAGGCTAAGGAGGCTCTCATCCATCTCACTCAAGCTGGCACCTGTGACTCTCTGAGTTCTCTCAGAGGAAGCTCTGCCTTTGCTGCAAGGGGGAGCAGGGGTCTGAGAAAGCAGAACTCATGAGGGAAAGCACAGAGGCAAGTTGCCTGTGCACCCCTCCCCCATGCTTAGTGTGAGAGAGAGTCTGGGGTGGTGGAAGGGAAACTTCAGCAAGAAAGTGCAGAGGCAAGCTGCCTGTGCACTTCAGCACGAAATGAGCGCATAGCACATGTGTCTAACTCCCAACTTATAGACTATCTAATCCTAAGGTTTTATTTTATTTCAACTTTAAAAATTCTGAAGGTACAGGCAACACAAGAATAGAAAACTAAGTGTCATTCTGCAAATAATTTTGGAAACCCAGTACTCTCTACAAATGGCCTATACCAACTCCCTGTTCACTGTAAGCTGTTCTTAGCAAGTTTCTTCTACAGAGGCAAACATTGTTTTGTTTATACTAGAGACACGTTTCAGTATTCTGCTAGATACTTGTCCACTCACCAGCTCAGGAATTTCTTGATAACATGGACTTTCAATAGGGTTGAATAACTCTTACTTTTAAGAATATTTTTGAAAAATGGTTTTAAGAAGTATTAAGGAAAATAAAACCAATCAACCACAACCACCAACAACAATAGAAAGAAAGAAAAAGGGAAAGAGAAAAAGGAAGAAAGGAAGAAAGAAAGGGAGGAAGGAAAGAAAGGACAAAAGAAAGGTCAAAAGAAAAGACAAAAGAAAGTAAAAAACAAAACAAATAAACAAAACAAAAACAGCAACAATAACAAAAGCCTGATTTCTCTGTAAAAATAAAAGAAGAGAAATAAAGCACAATGTTTTTCCAGCAATTTCAACACTTGCTATAGAGAGAGGACTATTGAAATATGCCACCTAATCAGACTAGCCAGGTTTGGACAGTTCTCTGTTCAAGAAGAGAGCCTTTCTCAGTAATCACAAAGGAGACAGGTGGAGAAAGACATCCAATATCAACCTGTGGTGTGATTTTATAATCTTATATACAGAGTTACCTGCATATGCATGCACACATGCTGGAATATGTAACTGTACACAAACCAGATACATGCTAAAAAAAGTTATTCATTCTTGTTTAGAAGAACTGAGGTAAGTATGAATTACAAAAATTTTTAATACTGTATTAGTAAGCCTGGGAGCTCAGAAGATAGACCAACTGGAAGAGTAGATAAAAGCTGATCTCACATCCATCAACACAGGCTACTCAGGAGACTAAGCTAAATCTGCTGCTCACCCCAGCTAGGGAAACACCATCTTCCAAAACCATGGCAGTGTGAGGTTGAACAAGAGACAGGTTCTTCTAGTTCTGTTAAGAAGATATCTTTATTAATTAAGATACATAAAATGGGGAACAGAGATGAAGCAGCAATTATCATGTTTTCTTCTTGCAGAAGACACTGATTGAGATCCTAGAACCCAGATAGATGCTGCAAGTGTCTAAAACTTTATGGAGCCTGGTGCTCTCTACTGTCTTTTATGTTTATCAGGTATACATGCTGCAAACTTATAGACATGAAGTCAAAGCCCTCATAAAAATGGAACTAAATAAATCTTTGAAAAAATTATAAGAGAATTGGTAAGTAGAACTTTTCAATTGGTAAGCATCTCAAAAAAAATTTAGAGATGATAGATTCAAAGGGTCTATGGGGTCAGATTGTATTGTGATTTTCTACTGACAAATCGTCTGGTGTTTTATAACATTCTTGTAATGAATATTTAAATCACTTATCTGGATGGAAGTACATGGACCTGGAATCAACAAAATAATAAACTTATAGTCATGGGAACAAGATGAGAACATAATGTCAGTTTTTAGCCTCCCTACTCCTTCCACACCTGCTATCCTCCTTTCCTGGGGCATTATGTTTCTACAGAATTAGGTACATCCTCTCCAGCTGAGGCCAGACAAGGCAGTCCTTTGCTATATATCTGTCAAGGGCATCGGAGCAGCCCATGTATGCTCTTTGGTTGGTTGGTTAGTCTCTTGGAGCTCAAAGGGGTCCAGATTAGTTGAGATCATTAGTCTTCCTATGTTGTTGCCATTGCCTTCAGGTCCTTCAATTCTTTCTCTAACTCTTCCATAAGAGAACCATATCTGAGTCCAATGGTTGGCCAGAAGAATCTGCATCTATCTCAATCAGTTGCTGGTAAAGCCTCTCAGAGGACATCTGTAGCCCGCGCAGGAAGAAGACACGCGGACACACTAGGTTCCTTCTGCAACGACGTTTACTGCTCTCTCCCAGAGGGAAAAGAGATCGAGCCCAAAATCCGCACTGCTAATATACACGACAGTGCGGCATGTCTGCCCACAGCGTGGCGTGTCTGCCCATGATTGGCTGTTCGCTCATTACCCTACGTAAAGCCTCGAAATGGGCCGTGACACGGCATCTTTTTCACTCTATGCACATGCGCAAACAGTTGTTTACTAGGAGTTGACAGCGGAAGTAGGCACCATCTTGTCATGGCGAATGCCGGCTCCCTACAGACATCTATGCCACGCTCCTGTCTGGAAGCATAACACAGCATCAGTGATAATGTTAATGTTTACTGCTTGCCCACAAGTTGGATCCTAAGTTAGGCCGGTTACTGAATGGCCTTTCCTAGAGTCTCTGCTCCATTTTTATCTCTGCATTTCCTTTAGACAGGAATAATTCTAAATGAGAAATTTTGAAGGTGGTTTGGTAACCCGGTTGCCCCACTAGAGGCCCTGTCAATTTACTGGAGGAGGTACCTCCAAGTTCAATGCCCAAATTGTTGGGCATTTCAGCTAAAATCATTCCCATTGTGTCCTGGGAGTCTCTCAAATCACAGGTCTTTGGGATTTTCTAGATGTTCCTCCAACCCCCAAAGCATACTTCCATCAGTCCTCTATCACATGTAAGGTTAGTGAAGATCTTTTCCCAATTTGTAAGTTGCTATTTGGTCTTATTGACAGTTTTTTGCCTTACAGCAGCTTTTCAATTTCATGAGGTCCCATTTGTCAATTCTTGATCTTAGAGCCTGAGCCATTAGTGTTGTGTTCAGGAAAATTTTCCCATGTGGTAATGTTCACACTTGTTTTATGTTGAGCTCACTTGGACTTGATCTTTGTACATGGTGAAAAATATGAATGAATTTACATCCTTCTACATGCAGACTACCAGTTAGATGAGCACTGTATGGTTTTGGCTTCTTTTTCAAAAGATCTTTGTCAAAAGACCAACTAAGTATTGTTCCTTCTGTTCTTATTAGTGGAATAGTTTGAGGAATATTGGTATTAGCTCTCCATTGAAGGTCTGGTACATTGTAGGACTGGTAGAATTTTGCACAAAACCCATCTGGCCCTGGGCTTTTTTCTCTTCTCTTTTCTCTTCTCTTCTCTTCTCTTCTCTTCTCTTCTCTTCTCTTCTCTTCTCTTCTCTTCTCTTCTCTTCTCTTCCCTTCCCTTCCCTTCCCTTCCCTTCCCTTCCCTTCCCTTCCATTCCCTTCTCTTCTCTTCTCTTCTCTTCTTTCTTTTCTTTTCTTTTTTTTTGGTTGAGAAATAGTATCTATCTTTGTTGCTGAGGTATGTTTCATGTAAGCTGCACAATGATGAATTGTATTTTCATATCCAGTCTGTTAGCCTGTGGCTTTTCATTGGGGAATTGAGTCCACTGGTGTGGAGAGATGCAATGTACCAATGGTTGTTAATTTCTGTTATTTTTGTGGTTTGAGGAGATATTATGTGAGAGTGACTCCCTTCTTTTGTGTTTGGAGTGAGATGATTAATTTCTTGTGGTTTCTTGTGTGTAGTTTCGCTGCTTGTATTGGAGTTTTCCTTCTAGTATCCTCTGTAGTGCTGGATTAGTAGAAAGATGCCCCTTAAATTTGGTTTTATCATTAATTATCTTGAATTCACCATTTACTATTAAGAGTTTTGCTATATATAATAGCCTGGGCTGTCATCTGTGTTCTCTTAAGATCTACATGAAATCTATACAGGATCTTCTGGCTTTTAGCATCTCTGTTGAGAAGTGTGGTATAATTCTCATCTTCCTTTATAGGTTACTTGGCCTTTATCTCTTACAGCTTCTAATAGTCTTTTATTTGTTCTGTACATTTAGCACTTTTCTTATTAAATGGAGAAAAGGTTTTCTTTTCTAGTTCAGTCTATTTAATGTTTTGTAGGCTTCTATTATGTTTACGGCCATCTTTTTCTTTAGGTTAGGGTAGTTTCCTTCTTTGAGTTTTTTCTTTTAGATATTTTCTTTATTTACATGTAAATTTCTCCGTTCCCAGTTTCCCCTCCAAAAAACAAAGAAACAAACAAAAACAACAAAACAAACCACTGTTGCCTCCCACTTCCCCATGCCTGCCACCCCACCCTCTCTCACTTTCTGGCCCGGGCATTCCCCTACACTGGGGCACAGAACCTTCACAGGGCCGAGGCCCTCTCCTCCTATTGATGATCAAATTTGCAATCCTCTACTATACACATGCTGCCAGAACAATCAGACCCCTCCATGTGCAGTCTTTGGTTGGTGGTTGAGACCCTGGGAGCTCTGAGGGTACTACTTAGTTCATATTGTTGTTCGTCCTAAGGGGCTGCAAACCCCTCAGCTCCATTGGTCCTTTCTCCAACTCCTTCACTGGGGACCCTGTACTAAGTTCAATGGATAGCTGTGAGCCTCTACATCTGTGTTAGTCAGGTACTGTCAGAGCCTCTCAGGAGATAGCTATATTTAGGCTGGCTTGCCCTTCCTTCAGTCCCTGCTCCATAGTTAATCTCTGCAACTCCTTCCATGGATATTTGGTTCCCCCTTTTAAGAAGGAACGAAATGTCTACCTTTT
Source organism: Mastomys coucha (assembly GCF_008632895.1). Lineage (NCBI taxonomy): Eukaryota > Metazoa > Chordata > Mammalia > Rodentia > Muridae > Mastomys > Mastomys coucha. Next base: position 11,180,168 of record NW_022196891.1, read on the forward strand.
GGTCTTCCTTCTTCTTGAGTTCCTTGTGGAATATGGGTTTTTCTTCCTGTATTCCAAACTTTCGGGTTAATAACCACTTATCAGAGAGTGCATACCGTGTTTGTTCTTTTGTGATTGGGTTACCTCACTCAGGATGATATTCTCCAGATCCATCCACTTCGCTAAGAATTTCATAAATTCATTTCCTTTAATAGCTGAGGAATACCCCATTGTGTAGGTGTACCACAAGTTCTTTATCCATTTCTCTGTTGAGGGACATCTGGGTTGTTTCCAGGTTCTGGCTATTATAAATAAGGCTGCTATGAACATGGTGGAGCATGTGTCCTTATTACACGTTGGATAGAACATCTTCTGGTTATATGCCCAGAAGTGGTATAGCTGGGTCCTCCGGTAGAACTATGTCCAATTTCCGGAGGAACTACCAAACTGATTTCCAGAGTGGTTCAACCAGCTTGCAATCCCACCAGCAATGAAGGAGTGTTTCCCCTTCTCTACAACCTCTCCAGCATCTGCTATCACCTAACTAGTACCCTCAGAACTCCCAGGGACTCAACCACCAACCCAGGAGTATACATGGAGGGACTGATTGTTCTGGCAGCATGTGGATAGTAGAGGATTGCAAAGTCAATCATTAATGGGAAGAGAGACCTTGGCCCTGTGAAGGTTCTGTGCCCCAGTGTAGGGGAATGCCAGGGCCAATGAGTGGGAGAGGGTGGGGTGGCATGTAGGGAAAGGGGGGAGGCAATAGCGGTTTGTTTTTGTTTGTTTGTTTGTTTGTTTTTTGTTTTTTGGGTTTTTTTTTGAAGAGAAACTGGGAAAGGAGAAATCATATGATATGTAAATATAGAAAATATCTAATAAAAATATTCTTCAAAAAAACCTTTAGGCTTAGGCAAAATAAGCCAGATGTTTGTGTTAAAATAGTGTACTGTGTGCACATCACCTCATTGAGCAGAAATCAGCTTTCTATTAAGAAAAAAAAAGCAAGTATGGTTCTTGTAGGCCTTTCCCTTCTCTCCATTCCCTCTACTGTGCTAAAAGCCATTGGATTACATTCCTAAGGCTAGCCACCAAGGTTATCCCCTCCCTGGGCCTCTTCCTCCTCCTGAAGTTAACTACCAAGCTCTACCTACCAACATCTTATAGTCCAGCACTCAAAAGCCCACTGCGACTCGCCTACTGAACATGCCCAATTAAAATGAAACATAAATAAAAGACTAAAAGTACTTTATGCTATGATGTGCTCTTTGAACAGAAAATGTGTGGAAGAAAGAAATCAAAAGCAATGCCTTAATAAAGTTTTATCAGTAGACTAAAGGAAGAAGACTTAGGAAAAGAAACTATTGAAAACTCTCCCTCAGAGAAAATATCCCAGAATAAGGTATGTAGAAAGAGCTAATTTAAAATAAAAGAGGATAGCAGAATGGAAGAATCAAATTAGAGAACAGCTGAAGCAGATGCTTAAGTTTTTGTGGGGTTTCATCCCAACAGTAGAATATGTCATCCACCATATCCTGCTAGCTTTCCACATTAGTGTTTGATTCTGTATACCTCAAAAAAAAACAAAAAACAAAAAACAAAAAACAAAACAAAACAAAGCCAGGCAGTGGTGGCGCATGCCTTTAACCCCAGCACTTGGGAGGCAGAGGCAGGCGGATATCTGAGTTCAAGGCCAGCCTGGTCTACAGAGTGAGTTCCAGGACAGCCAGGGCTACACAGAGAAACTCTGTCTCGAAAAACAAAACAAAAACAAAACAAAACAAAACAAAAAACTTAGAAGCAAAAAAACTTCCTTGAACTTGCAATTGTCAAGTAAGTTTAGTAAATTTTTATGGTGTTGTATATTGCTATGGATGAGCCTAATGAACATGAGAGCACTGATGCACAGGAATATAAACTTGACTGGAGTTTAAAACATTCTCTTCAGTTAAAGTAATACAAGATAAAATTATGTATATAAAATAATTTTTCCAAGCTAAAGTCTGTTGAGTTGTTTGCAGGGCAATGTATAGAAATAAAGACAATAGCGTTAAGTGAATTAAGCAGGTCTAAGTAAAAGATTGTATGTTCTCTCAGTTGTTATTTTTATATTATGGAATAAATTATGAAATCACGTGTATAAGTCAGTAAAGTAAAAATGAAAATGTCTAAGGTACCAAAAGAGGTAGAAAAAGGAGGTGAGAATGGGGCAGAAAGGTAATCAGTGAACATGCATAACATGCAACATTTGTTCGTATAAAGATATCCTTTATAAAACACAATATGTACAATGAATTTTTTAAATAATTTGTAATGAAAATACACACAAATATTGAATAAACTTTCCTATATGTATATATGCTTGAGCTTATTATGATTTCTTGTGTTCATGAGATTGAATCACTGATTTTTTATTTTTCCTCTAGAAGCTTTAGAAAGAATGCCATTTCAAATTATATTGTTTCTATTCATAATCTCTTCTTTAACGTTCAAGTGACTTCTAGTCAGCTAAGCTATGGGGTCAGAGACTGAACCATTCTCCAGGGATCCTCAGGCATAACCAACCGCCTAGTGATTAACTCTGACCAATGTCATAGCTCTATTGCAGATAAACCAATAGATGTTCAACTGGTGTTCAACTTCATTGTGTTAAGACATACCCAGAAAACTATTCCTACACACTTGCCCTTTACTCCTGTGAGGTGTTTTCCTTACAGTTGGGTGAATGAGCTAAGGAGATAAAGGTTGTCATGAATCTTAGTGGCCCCAGTCTTCTTATTTCCCGTTCAAACAAATACAGAGGAACCGGAAAGCTGAAAGTAGTGCCACAATTTTATTCCTCTTAATTCTACTCAGGATCATCCAACATCAGTTTCTTTACCATGGGCTCACATCAGCAATGACCTGAGAAATTTCTACATTTTCAGTATATGACTGTGCTTCTATCATGAATCCCTTTAACTTGGAAGTTTCCAGCTTCTTATACTGAACATGACTGGATTTCCCAGCTCTTTCATTTGCAGACATTCTTGACTGGACTACACAGCTTCAGAGTAGGTAAGCTTTTTAAAAATTGTGTGTATGGGTACATGCCTGCATATAATTATTTTACATCAGTTCTCCTTGTTGGAAAAATCCTGATTAAAACAAGACATGATACCATTCATTGTAATACAGTTAATGATAGAGAATGTGGTTGTTTGAATAAGAATGGCTCCCATAAACTCATGATTATGTACTACTAAAAAGAATTAAGAGGTATTGCATTGTTGGAGGAAGTATGCCACAGAGGGTAGGATTTGAGGTTTTCAAAAGCTCAAGAAAGACTCTTCCTGTTGCCTTGGGCATCAGATGTAGAATTCTCAGCTCCTACTCTAACATAATGTCTGCCTGTATGCTGCCATCCTCCCTGCCATGATGATAATGGACTAAATTTCTGTAACTGTAAGCAAGCACCAATTAATTGCTTTCTTTGATAAAAGTTGCTGTGGTAATGGCGTTTCATTGAAGCAATAGAAATCGTAACTAAGACAGATAGGTAAAGTATAATGAAATTAGCTGCTAGGCTGGAACCCAGGACTATAGACAAAAGGTGATGTCAAGCACAGTTTTAAGAGAGGATTCTCTGATACACAATTACACTGTGTGTCATGGACCTTCTACATTTTTTTATTTTCTGTCCTTTCCTGGCTTCTGTTAATAGTATTGTTTCTCTGAGAAAATTAAGCTGGTAAATTTTTAGAAAGATTTTGAAAATATCTCACACATGAGTTGAGGTACATGATTGATTTGGCTTTGAGAACACACTGTTGTCCTAGGAAAGCCTGGTCCCAATGGAGAATTTATGGGGTCTATTGAAAACATGGACAAAAAAACCTGTATTTTTTCCACTGCAAAGTCATCGTTCTTGCTACTATTAATAGCAGTGCATCATTGAACAAGTGTTTCCTTTACTGCAGAGTGATTTTTGTTCTTTATTTGATGTAGCCCTTTCAACTACTTTACTAAGTATCCATTGTATTTTATATTCATCAAATGGCAAAGAGGAAAGAAAAAGAAGACAACAAAGGAACCAACAATTTTATTTTGATGTATTTTTGTGGAACTGAAGAACACTGTGCTAAGTGAAATAAGCAAGACAAGACAAATTCTTCCTCATTGCTCTCATGTAACAGAAATGGGCATGCTATCAATATGGAGTTTCAACAGGTTGAAATTGGATAGAGTAGAGGAAGTGGCATAAATAAAGTTTGTATTTTATTAATATATTTCATACATGTTAGTTTGTACAAGTAACATATAGTATCTAAAAATAGAGTGAAATAATATTTGTTTATTTGTATAATCAGGATATCATGTAGCACATGCTAGCATTGAGTTCAACATATTGCCACTAATGATCTTGAACTTACTTTTACTGGCTTTATCTATAGTGTGCCATCATGACCACGGATGTATTCATTATTGTGCAGTCACTAAATTTGCAATTCTATGTTCAATAACTTTGAAATCCTTACTTTTCATGTTTTTGCAAGTACATTTTGAAGTATTGTCATTCCTAAATACAAACCTTAACTCAATTTTTGATTACACAATTCTTGAAGAATTTTTAAAATATTATTTTAAATGAGTTGAAAGTCTGTGCTATATAGCAATTTCCTACCATTTCCTAGAGAGTAGTATGTGAAAACTGAGGAAGTAAACAAATTCATAATTCTTGGGAAAGCTTTGAATCCTAAAGGATTCTTAAGGTTGTTCCAAAGTTTTATAAGCTATGGCAATTGATGAGGAGACAAAACAATGAGAAAATCTATCATCAGCTTATTCCTGATACACCAGGGGTGCAATTTTGATGATCACTCATGTAGCATGGGGCTTTGTTAGGAAGCTGTTTTTAAATCATCCATCCTCCTACAATCAACTAATTAGCTTAGGAAGCTAGATGGGAAGAGATCATGCCTTTGATGTCATGTTTGTTCACGTTTTTTCCAGAAAAAAAATCATATAGCAGCCTGAAAATACATATTAGCACCATGGATGCCACAATTAAAATCTCTATTCTACAAGGATAAATAAAGCTAGGACCTTGGGACACAATACAAGGGTATGGTCTGTGGATTTGCAATGGTAGAATGCTCATTTGGAGTCTATGTATAATAGCGACTGACCTCTATTAACATTGACATAAATCCCAAATGACCAGTAAAGCAACTACCTCCCACACAGAACATATATATTAAATTTTTCATCACCTTGTTTTATCCTAAGAAGTGTTTAACTCAAATAGAATCAGAATAAATACTGGAGTAAATAAATGTTTTTGAATAGAGAGCTACATCCTAATTAGTAAAAAAGCTAGAAGTATTAGGAAGAAATTTTTAGGAAACAACAATAGCCTCCTTGGAGGGCAGGGTGAACTTACTGGTTTGATGCATGCCTCTTATTTTCCTTTGCTTTTTATCTGACAGCCTGTACACAATTTATAACTGTTTGAGTTTTGATTCAATTAGATTTGACAATATTGATATCCTGGGCATACAGAGAGGCCTGCTTGTTCCTATATACTGTTACTGGAGCATAAAGTATAAAGATCACTAATAAAAGCTAAAAGACTTAGAGAAGAGTGTCATTCCATGTCAATGGTTTCAGGACATGTTGGAAAACAGCAATGATTTATTTACATGACTTTCTGCCTGCATTAACAGTGATAGCATGGAGTAATAGAAGAAAAAAGTAGAATGAAGGTAAGATGAGAGGAGACAGGAGGAGTAGAAAAGAGGAGATGGATGAAGAAAAAGGGGTAGAAAGAAAGAGGGAAAAGATGAAGAAATGGATAAATGAGATGGGGAACCCATACAAACATGGAGAGAATATGTCACTATGTTTATTAAATATGTTCTGTGTATAGTATACTTCAGGCCTTTTGTCATTTCTTTAAAACTGAAAACTATTTAGAAGCAGGGTCCCATATAGCCTAAGATATCATTGTACTTATGTAGCTGACAAGATTTTGATATTCTGATCCTTTAGCCTCCACATGTACTAGTGAAAATTAAATCATGGACCTCATACACTATAGCAAAGTACTTTCAACAAGCTCTATTCCCAGTTCTTCCATTTGTGACAGGAAGCAAATTTTCATATTTAATGTCTTATCTATTTATGATGAGATGTGATGGAGTGTAGTGTAAACATTGGCCAATGAGCTAGCTTTCTTTAGGAGAAGAAGGCACTGAGTCTGTAGGACAAAAATGAACAAAGTTCAAAAAGAAAGACAGCATCACAAACACACACACACACACACACACACACACACACACACACACACTACAATTCATATATTTCAAGACCAAAAGACCATTCAAATTAGTGAAGATACAAGAAGATGAGAGAGCCAATTTTCCCAAAGTCTTCCAAACTCCAAATTTTGGTTTTATCTCAAGTGCAATATAGGATACCAGGTCAGAGTAGAGGATTTAGTTTTTAACAAAGAACTTCTAGCAAATGTGCAAAAAACATTAATGGTATGAATATTTGAGTAATCAATAGTTACTTGACAGAGGATATCCAGGTTTCACTTATGCCTTTATTGGAGAAGTCATTCTGTGTATTACTTTAATCTTACAACAGGTTTTTAACATATTACCCTCTGTACTTGAAAATAATCCCAGAAAATATTAATGAGTTTTATCAGTTTAACTAATTAAAAGACAGTAGATAAAACATTAGAATGGCATGGATATAAATCTAAATATATAGTATAAAAAGGTAAACTGCAAAGGAATCAGTTACAATAAAATAAAATAAAATAAAATAAAATAAAATAAAATAAAATAAAATAAAATAAATGGATTTTCCTCTGAAGGGACTGATTGAAAGATTGGGGTATAAAATCCATAAATGTGAGTTTACTATAAGTATACATTAGTATCATCTGACTTAAACAGACTTTTAAATATAACCTACTGTTGTGAACTGAAGAATGAAGAGATTAAGAGAATCAAATAGTATATTCCTGAGGCATTTAGGCTTCTATGCCCTAATATATTATTTAAACAACTTTAAATGAAAAGATACATTTCGACTCATTTTCAAAAGATTCAGTATATTAATCTGGGGTAGGAGTGGCAGAACCAGGAAGGAGAGAGGTACAAATGTGAGAGGAAGTGAGGCTCAGGCCCTAGCTTGATTGGTCCTCTTTGCTTCTGACCAACTGCCAGTAATGACAGTGTATGAATTCGTAAGGGATTCATTTGACATGGGATTTAATTTATTGATATCATGCTTATATAATCTTTACAATGCCTTGAGTTCAATACCTAGCATAGAAATTACAATGTGGAGAAAGAGAGATAAAAAGGGAGAGAAAGAATATCTGTTCATTGTTGCTTCATTGTTGTTCAGGATGGTTCAGCAAATGACCTATGACAATCAAATATTTGTTTTGAATGAGTAAATGTATGGACCATAGTGTAAACCCAAGTGAAAGATAAATAATAAGTAATATATAGATGGTAGATATATAGACAGATAAGCAGACAGACAGATAGATTGATAGATATGGATGAATAGATAGTAAACAATTTCAAATTTGGCAAATGAAACACCCACCAGAAATCAATAGATAAACCCCAGTGAGGATGTTATGTAGAGTTCATGATAGAGAGAGTTTTGGGATAACACAGAATCTCCTGTCCAGTGAGATTTCCAAGGAGAAAAAACATTTAGCGATAGATGGAGGTGACATCACAAACCTGGGTACTCAAAATATCCCGAAGAAATCATCCTCAGAAGTTGAGGTTATCAGCTGATATTCCCAAATGAGTTTCTCCCTATAGCTGAGTTTCCCATGCATGCTCTCTCACTTTCTCATTCTCCCTTTGTACAGTAGCAACTTCTAATAGAAATAAAAGATATTCTGTGTGTTTTCAAGGACATAATGAATCTTCTTTCCTCAAGTTATTTTGTTTTAGTCATTCCCTATCACAGAGATGGGGTGAAGGGTGCAGATGATCCCCATAAAAAGGGCCTTAGTATACAGTTTGAGAAAAACACACTTGGATTTGTAATTGGGAAAAGGTTAAAATGACACTTTGAGTGCCAGATTTTTAGAGAGTTCAGTTGACACAGGACAGTTTACCAGTTTAAGGGATATTAAATTTCTGAACTAATTCTCTCGGAAAATGTCACCACAGGCAAACTTTGAGCCATGACCTCAAAATTTTTAGGTGTTTCTTAATCCATTCAAGTTGACAATATCCATTATTGCAAATATTGTTTCTACTTGAGTGACAAGAAGGCTTCAGAACTCCCCTTAAATTAGTTGACTGACATTTCAAATAGCCATGCTTTCAAATGCTTTTCTTAATGGGTGTTGTGTCATTTTTTTTCCCTTTACTTTGGCTTTAGGGAAGGTCATGGCTACAGTTTTGATTCTGCACTGACATACATGCTGAGAACTTTCTCTGATTTCAGTTTAGTATTTTCATTTTATTTGTCACTAGTATTATATCTTCTTTCAATTATTTACATATATAGATATATACAGCATATACTCAAATTACTAGTAGTCATACAAATATATATGTATTTTAAAAGATTTCATTTTTCTTATAGTAACAAATAAGAATACAAGCACATTTAAACATATACTATGGGCATATGAAGACTACATTAAAATGACAGCTTAAGAGTATCAAGAACACTACATTGAGAAGAGCTCTTTTTACATTGCTTGGATCAGACAAGCAGAAGGAAAGGGGGAAGAACAAACAATAGTGAAGAATAATATTGAGTTAAAACTTAAATGTTTCTAAAGCTTTAGTTTCTCAGAGTCAGCCTTACTTATATAGGGGATGCACACTGACTCAAGGAATTCAATAACAGGAAAATATCCCCTTTTAGTCAAAGAATATAGATAGACATTACTAAAATGAAAACATACCAATAACTAATATATATCTGGAAAGATGCTAAATATAAGGAGAATTCAAATGTAAACCGGTTAGTTAACTTCTTATGCCTGTTAAGGATAGTTATTATCAAAATGGTAAAAGATTGAGCCAGAACAAAAGGCAAGCAGTCATAGTGGCTTAGATTTCAAGCAGGCTGCTAGAAGTCCAGGCCACAAAACCTAGAAGACCAAGGGACCCAAAGAAATCAAAGAACAAAGCACCCATCCAACAAATACAAACTTAAAACTCATCACTTAGAAATGAAGTCATCTCAAGCTCAGATGCCTAAATGCCAGTGTGAGAACATAATAAACAACAATGTGGGCAGTATGGAATCACCAGAGGCCACTTATCTTATGACAAGAAGACCTGAATATTCCCATGCAGCTAAAACACAAGAAAGTAACCTTAACACCAACTTTATGAAGATGATAGAGCTCCTTTAAAATGAAAGGAATAAAAATCCCTTAAAGAATTTAAGTAAAGCCAAACAAAATACTGAAGGAAATCAGTAATATCATAAAGGATACCAAGAAAATGCAAACTGACAGAAAACCTTTCAGACCTGAAAACTGAAATAGAGTAAATAAAGAAAACAAAGATTGAGGGAATTCTGGAAGTGGAAAATCTAGGTAACTGAACAGGAATAACAGATGGAGTTACCACCAACAGAATTAAAGAGAAAGAAAAAAGTCTCAGAGTTAGAAGACATGATAGAAGATCAAATGATCCATTGATCAAAGGAAATGTTAAAACTAAAAAGTTCCTGACACAAAACATCTTAGTAATCTGGTACATGATGGAAAGACTTAAACTAAGAAGAATAGGAAAAGGAGAAGGAGAAAACCAGTTCATAGGCTGACACTTATTTTACTTTACATAATTTCTTCCAGTATCACAATGTTTTCGCAAATGAGTGTTGTCAATAACAATAGTTATGATGATAATAATTTCATAGCATTTCACTGTGTGTTCCGGTTTTCCTTTGTCAACTGAAATGTTGACGGACATATGAATAGCTTCTGTATATTGGCTACTGGAAATAACACTTTAATAGTTTCTGACATGCAGTAGACATTTGAACATGCTAATTTCCTTTACTTTGTGGATATAGGAAATTTCTGTATTATCCAGCAGATTTCTCTTTTCCACACTCTTAAACAAAATCATAGAAGAAAATTTCTCTAACACAGAGGAAAAAAAGCCCTAAAATAGTACAAGAAACTTACAGAATACCAAATAGAATGAACCAATAAAGAAAATCCTCACAAAACAAACAAAAAAACCCCAAAAGACAAAAAAAACAAATGAACAGAACAATTTTAAAAGCAGCAAGAAATAAAGGCCGAGTAACATATAAAGGCAGAATCATCTGAATTACACCAAACTTGCTGATACTTTATAAGCCAGAAGGGCTTGGGCAGATATTTTATATTCTCAATGAAATAACAGATGCCATCTCAGACTATTATACCCAGCAAACTATATCACACACACATTGGAAAAGAAAATATTTTTTGAAAAAAAAAACCCAAGATTTAAACAATACTTTCAATTAACGCCACCCTACAGAGGATAATAGAAGGAAAATTCCACTAAAAGAAGAGTATCTACACCCAAGAAAACATAAGAAATAAATAATTTTACACATGCAAAACAAAAAGAAACAAAAAGAAGAGGCACACACATATATGAGATAGATAGATATAGTGAGTGAGTGAGAGAGAGAGAGAGGGAGAAAGAGAGAGAAAGAGAGAGAGAGAGAGAGAGAGAGAGAGAGAGAGAGAGAGAGAGAGAGAGAGAGAGAGAAACACCACAAATTTAAAAATAACAGGAATTAGTTATCATTGGACATTACCATCTCTCAACTTCAATTGACTCAATTCCACAATAAAAAGACATAGGCTAACAGAATTGATGCCCTAATCCATCATTCTTCCACATATAAGAGACAGCCCTGGCAACAAAGATAGTTATTACATCAGAGAAAAGGGCTGGGAAAAGGGTTTCCAAGCAAACGGATCCAAGAAAAAAGCTGAAATGGTGATTCAATATATTTAATAGAATAGAGTTTCAACAAAAAAATATTCAAGGAGATGGGAAAGGACACTTTATACTTAGCAAAGAAAAGAAATCTGCTGATATGGCATGTCATTTCTGACAGGGTATGGCACTACACACCTGTAACCCCATCATTCAGGAGGCATTAGTCAGAGAATACTTCATTCTAGCTTAGGCTAGGATATTTAGTGAAAGTCTGTCTGGTGTAAATACAACTATTGTGGGCAACTACAATTCATAAAAGAAACTTAAAGTACTGGAGAGGCAGATGTGGATGGATCTCTGTGAGATTAAAGTTAGCCTGGTCTACATATTGAGCTTCCAGAACAATAAAAAAAATTAACAAAATTAAATTATGTATATCCTTTTTTATGGGACATAAAAACCATACCAGGAAGCTTGGTAAGGTAGAGCAGTTTGAGACCTGGAGACTTGGTGGGCACACATCTGAGGCTTAGGCTACTCCCAGCTCCCTGCCAGACTCCTCTCTTGGAATGCAGGCCATCTTCCTCACATAAAAGAAACGTGTCCTACTGCCACATAGGCCCATAACAGAGTTCTCCATTGCTGATGAAATACCTAGAGGCCCAGAGGGCTTAGCCAATAAGCTTCCCTTTCCAAACACTCCTCCCTTCAAAAGGTAATTAATTAAAGGGATACCCTGAGAAGTGGCTATGGTTTTGTGTATCCATGGTCTGTCATGAACAACCAACAAACTATTTAGAACCATGGACTATCTCTTTTATCATGATCCACCATGGAAATCCATGAAAAAAAAAATGCATTTGGCTACAGAGCTGCAGCTTAATTTTCCTGCAGAGGCCTCTCTTCACTCATAGCCACAACTGCCACTAAGCCTGTGTCCAGCAAGCTAAGGACAATAACCCATGGGACAAGCCAGAGTTCCTACCCCTGCCCCAGCCCACTATGGGCTAGAAGGCTGTCCCTGGCCTGTGGGCCCCCGACTCTGTCCTCTGTTCTTCCACGACTCCTCAGAGTACCTGGATGTCTGAGAGGCACCTGGCCCCAGCCCCTTGAAGACCCATGGTCCCTTATATCAACGCTGGCTTTCCCACATCTCAGAAGGTGATTTCCCACCCCTGGAGCAGGACCTTGGAAATTACAAATCGCTCGGCACCACCCAAGTGGCAGAGTGGGAAATATGCAGTCAAACTCCCCATGTCCCACCTCCCCCAAGAGACTGTACCCAGTGGTGGTGCAGATGTGGACTGAAATATGTGTAGAAGTGAATGTATGTTCATGTGTGTGGAGGTGCTCAGAGAGTTCAGCAGGAGGCATAGAATCTGCCTTGGAGCTGGAATTACAAGTAGCTGGCCTATGTAGGAACCAAAATGCAGTTCTTTAAAAGAAGTGTGGTGTCTGTTCTTAGCTGCTGAGCCATCTCTCTAGCCCCCATATATTGTTTCAATTAAAAGTTATATGTTTATTAGACATTACCATAATCACCATAAATAAAATCATTGTCAATCAAAAAAAAAAAAAACCACGAGTTGTTATAATGATCTAATTTGACAGAAGGGTTCATAGTGGTGTGTCATTTGGAGAACTGATCATCAGAGAAGCCTGTCAGTTTCTTTGTATCATCTACAACTCAATTCTGTGTCATAGGAGAAAAGAATGGCTGAAAATACTTGCTCCACATGCAATCATTCTCCTTGTCAAAAAATGTTCCTCTTATTTAGAGACACTTTGAGCAAAGAGTTACATTTACTTGATTGTTTTTTACACAGCAGTTACAGTAAGCTACTTCATTTAAAGTAGCCTTTTTATATATACACTGTTACTTTAGTAGAGTTGGAAAAATAAAGCTTTTATCTCAAATTTGGGTTAACATGCTGTTGTTTGGTTATATAAGAAATATAAAGTGATATTCATATTTTAAATTAAAAATAATATTAAAATATATTTGTGTCAAAAATTAAAAGAAATTTTTACATGAATAAATGTCTTGTAATAATATCATGGAGACACATATTCATTGCAAGGGTTTCTGCATACTTAAGTTGTTTCAATGACAAATTACACATCTGCAAACTACATGTTTCAAAACAGCACATGGAAGGCAGTATAATTTAAACATTTATTATTCAGTGTCTAAGTTAGCAATGAAATCTGCTGATATTATAGCCGGCAAATTAGAATTTTAGAAGAATATTTTTATATCTTATAATGTGTAAATGCTATATAAACATGGTGTGATAAAATAATAAGACAATACATAGTGAATTTAGATATAATAACCATCTTTTCTCTTGCCCCTGCCTCCATTTCTCAAAGTCAACTCCACCTTGAGTCATTACCATCTCTTCTTCAAAATTCGTGTATAACGTTGTCACCAACCCTTTCCTGGCAGCCTCTTTACCCCCTTCTCACTGTGTTCTTTCAAATTTTTTGGCTTCTATCCACAGCACCAACCAATCATCCAGACATTTTGATACTTAAAATCTAAGTTCTTATGTGAGAAAAAATATGACATGAGCACTTTGGGTCTCCGTACCTTGGTTACCACACTTAATATTATAAATTCTAGTATTTCCATTTCCTACATTTTTAAAACAATTTTATTTTTGTTTATGGATGAGAAAAATTCAACTGTGTATGTGTAACACATTTTCATTATTTATACCTCTGTTGGTAGAAATCTAGCTCCTTGCCATTGTTAAAAATGCAACAGTAAATGTGGATGAGAAAGTATGCCTGTGTTAGGATACATAGTCCACTGAGTATAAAACTAAGAGCAGAATCAAAGCATTTATTATAGAGATAGATGACAAAAGTTAAAAAAGTGTAATCTATATTATTATGGAAAATATACACAATGAAGACATTATTTGTAAGGGAGCATTGCAAACCCCATTAAATGTATATTTTCACTGTAAAGATTATTGCAAGCAAAATAGCACTTTTCTATTTTGAATCATTTAGCAAATTCACTGCAAAAATAACTAATTCAGAATGTATGTTTAGGATATTTATCAGTGACAATAATTTTATTTAATTATATATATATAAGGAAATCAACAATTGCTGGTAACTTGTCATAGTTCATGTACTCTATTGAGTAATACTGTCTCATATCATGTTTTATTTGTACAAGTCACACACAGTAAATTCTAGTAATTCTAGTTTCTCAGAAAACTAAGGAATTACAAAAGATATTTCCAATTTATTCATATTCTCAAATATGGCAGGTTAAGTAGGTGATTTTTTTGAACCTCTCCCACTGTGAACTAATCCTAAAGCCCTGTTTCTAAAACATTTTAGACTGTCATGGAATAAGAACTGTATTCTTGTAGTTATAATGAAACTTGTATTTCCATGTTGTAAGGCAACAGTGATGTAAAAATTAGTATCAATTATTTTCACTTAGTCTAACATTCTCATCAGAAGTTTAATGGTCTTATGATAATTGCTACCTATAACCATGTCCAATAATTATTACCCCCAGGCTTGATGCATGCTAACTAATGACTTCTCAAGCTTTCCATACAAATGTTTGCAAAACAAAAATTGGGGGAGAGATTTCCTCTTCTATTCAGGTTCTAAGACTGGTCCCAGAAAACATCAAGCAGGAGTCACTGTTTTGACTGAAGCCAAGCTGACAATTTTCTTTATCTAATTATCCCTGGAGAACATGCTACAGGTGATATCTCCATGTCATGCAGTCCTGGACAAGGCTGCGGCTTGGCTTTCTGTGCTGTAGAAGACTATCATAACTAATTTATTCTTAAATTTTAAAATATTGATTAATTTTATATATATTTGTGAGTGTATGTGTGTGTGTACATGTGTATGTAGACATGCATATATGCATGTGCCATGACTCAGATGTGGAGGTCCGTAGACAATGTATGGAGTCAGTTTATTTTTCTACCATGTAAATTTCAGGGATCAAATTCATGTTATCATGCTTGGTGACAAGTATCTTCATTTCTTGAACCATCTTGCTCCCTCAATTATATTTATTATCATGCTTCCATTTCAGCATCTTGAACACTAAGATAATTTAGCTTTTTGATGTTTTATTTCCTTTAACATCGTTTCCTTTAACATAAATTAGATGAAGTTATTTTGCAAAACATAGAGAAATAGAAATGTTCCCAGCATCTTTTATATATAATTCATTGTTTGCCAGTTTTCTTTTCAAATGTCCTCTAATACCTCTAGCTTTCACAGTGTAGTTTGAATGGGAAATATTCTCACAGACTCGTGTGTTTGAAAACTGGTCTTCAACTGGGAGAGCTGTTTAGGGATGTTATAGATCTTTCAGGAGGTAGAAACTTGCTGGTGCAAGTGGGTCTGAAATGGTGCACCTTCAGATTTTATATTCACCTGCTACATCCTTACTCATTAATTCCTACACACAGATACTATGTGACCAGGAGTCTATTGATCCTGCCATCAGGCATTCTCACCAGGACAGATATTCCCTGGAACATGTATCCTGAAACAAACTCTTCTTTAAAGATGTTTTCTTTCAGGTACTTTGTCACAGCAGCATGAACAACTAATACATTCCACTTACCCAAATTATAGTGACGTTAGATATCACATGATTCATTTACACATAAGTTGGATAGATTTTTATTGTTTAAGGCAGGGAATTATGTAGTTCAGGACAGCCTTGATCTCACTACATAGCCTAGGATGGCACAAAATCTGATCCTCTTAGCTCCACATCACAAGGGCTGGAAACTTGAGATTTTGCCAACATGACTATTTTAGACAATATTGTAAATCAATGCCTAAGGCCTTATTTAAGAAGGACAGTCCTAAATGAAAATTTAAAATGTTAAAAGTGAAACAGTAAAAATGAATGGGTGGAGTCTGGAGAGATGGCTCAGTGTTTAGGATCAATTGTTCTTGCTGAAGGCTGAGGCTGTGTTCCTATAATCTAATGGCAGATCATCTGTGAACTTGGTTTCAGGGTATCCAACACCTTCTTATGACTTCCCCAAATACTATTCTGCATGTGTTTCACAGATATACATTCAGGCAAAACACTTATAAAATAAAAAAAAGTAAATTGTTTTTAAAGAAAATGACATATTTTATACCATTCAGATTTAGACTCTTTGTATACTGTTTTATTATTTGTATGTCAACAGAATCTCTTTGGTAAAAGTGGAAATAAACTTGTGCTTCTTTCTATCAGTGCTGAGAAAGGACTCAGATAGATGGTCCCTCCTAAATAATCCAACAGAACAGAAGTCATCATGTTTGTGGCTCTTCTCCAATGACACACTCTGATAGAAGTAAACTAGAAATCTGGCTTCAGGTTTTTCTTGCTCAAAATTGCAGGTCGGTTGTCATGTAACTGTTGACACAGTACGAGTCTGTTCACTGCTTGGTCATAGGTCATTAGGGACAGTCAACATCAGCCTGTAGTAGTTAATAGGGTTCTCAAAGGTCCTAATAGGAGTTCTAAAAATACTTACTGGGATCACACTGGCGTAAACGTCAGGGGAGATAACATTTGAAACAGGCCTTGCTTACATTCAGAAAGGTCAAAGGTAGTTCTAGATAGATTAGTCTTCCCACACCTATGTGAGAAACAATCTTTCCAACAGTCAAGATGCCTGTCTGCCCAATTCCACCCATACCCTGCCCCAGGATTTTCAACTAGATGTTTCTTTCTTTCTTTCTTTCTTTCTTTCTTTCTTTCTTTCTTTCTTTCTTTCTTTTTTTCTTTCTTTCTGTCTCTCTCTCTCTCTCTCTCTCCTCTCTCTCTCTCCTCTCTCTCTCCCTCTCTCTCTCTGTCTCTCTCTCTCTCTCTCTCTCTCTCTCTCTTTCTGCTTTCTTTCTTTCTTTCTTTCTTTCTTTCTTTTTTTTAAATCATATTTTTTCATTTTTTGAGACAGGGTTTCTCTGTATAGCCCTGGCTGTCCTGGAACTCACTCTTTAGATCAGGCTGGCCTCGAACTCAGAAATCCGTCTGTTTCTGCTTCCCAAGTGCTGGGATTAAAGGTGTGTGCCACCGCCGCCCAGCTTGATTATTTCTGAATTAATCAAAACCACAGTGTTCCTATGTGCTACATGATAGTTATTGATAGTTTTTGACAAACAATATTTGATATTTTTCAAGCAGGTATAGGATGACATTGGACTGTATCATGGCTCCAACACTGTTTTGGTTAAATTTATTCTTTCCCTTGACTCTGGTTACCTCTGTCAGGCCTTCATTTTCTAAGAGCATGTATGCTGAATGGGAAACCCTACAATAAATCCAATAGTCATTGTGTATGGATCTAAATGACCAACCTCTTTGCAGAGAATCTGCTGAACTATAAGAAATGCATTTTATTAAGAATTTCCTAAGTGAAAATATTCATTTTCAAAACTACATTTAGGAGCTGAACGTACGGCACAGTGTGAAAAAGCACTTGCAAGTATGAAGACTGGTGTTAAAATCTACAGAATGCACCCACATAGCACAGAGATACAGACACACACACACACACACACACACACACAAACACACACACACACACACAAGCTAGAAGCTAGGCGTAAATATGCTGGTGCCTATAATTCCAGTACAATAGCGGTCTGTAGAATTGTTGAAGGTCTCTGGCTGCTTTCTCAGGTCATGGCTCAATGAATTACCCTGTATTAAGGGAATAAATATAAGAGTAATAGAATAGGGCATGTCATGGCCTTATCTGGTATCTAAGAAAACATGGTCACATGTATGTGCAACACACACATGCATGTGCACACACATGAACACACACATAAAATCAGCTAAATTAGATTGAGAATTATGATAATCTACTTTATATAATGAAATGTATCACATTGTTTTGATAAAAGAAGGTAGTTTTATAAACCAGTTATCTCACAGTAAAATCGTTTGATATTACAAGTTAGAAATCAGTGGGAAATCAAATACTTAAATATATTTTAAATCACAAGGAGCCGTACTGCATGCTTCATATTTGCATCAAATTTAGAATGAAATTATTTTGACAGTTTCTTTGTAATAAAATAGAGCACGTGAATCTATAAGGATACATTTTATTATAAAACAAATACCTACAAAATAATTTTACATATGAAATTATAATAATAAGTACATGTATAATAATAAGTACAAGTATAAAAATAAGTACATACAGAGAGTATGCTTCATTTTATGGCAATAGTCTTAATTGTTGGCAATACTCTTTGCTTTTCTCATCAGGTGTAAGCGATGAACACAACCAGGATAGCACATGAATAAATGACCATTTATCTATAGTTGTTTCCATGCCAGCTGGAAATGTTATACAAAAGTTAACAGAAAACTGGCCTTCTTTGTAATTTTGGTTCCACTTATTAATTGCATGAACTTCAACAGACATTTTGAGCACTCTGACCTCAGAGCCTTTACCTTTAAAACGACTCCTGTGAGACTCTGATGTAGACCATGTGCATAAAACAAAACAAAGCAAAAGGACGAGTCCAAGGAAAGGAACAGATCAAAAGTCTCAGAAAATATTAAAACTTGAAGATTCTCAAGACTCTCTTATACCATGCTATATAAGCCATCAAGACTACAGAAAGGACTGAAGGAGCTGGAGGGGTTTGCAACCTCATAGGAAGAACATCATCAACCAACCAGAATCCCCAGGACTCCCAGGGACTAAACCTCCAACCAAAGAGTATACATGGTGGGACTCATGGCTTCATTTTCATATGTAGCAGAAGATGGCCTTGTAGGGCATCAAAGGGAGGAGTGGCCCTTGGTCCTGTGAAGGCTCGATGTCCCAGTGTAAGGGAATTCAAGGGCAGGGAGGCAGTAGTGGGTGGGAGAACAACTGATAGAAGCAGGGGGAAGGGGAATGTGATAGGGGTATTCTGGAGTGCGGACCAGGAAAAGGGATAACATTTGACATGTAAATAAAGAAAATATCCAATAATAAATAAATAAATAAATAAATAAATAAGACATGTAACTAAAAAATAAAATAAAATAAAATTTAAAAAAAGAAAAGAAAGGAAAGAAACATTAAAAGAGAAAGAAAAGACTGTAGAACATAAAGAAATTTCTCCAAACCATCATGCTGCCTATAAGTAGTGCAGAGAACTCCAGGGCTGCCAATTTTGTAAGTTGTTACTCATGCCAGGATGCGCTCTTTGGGGATGCAGCCCCCTTTGAGTCAATTGTTCATACCGAGATAGACTTTTATGAGTTTTTTTTTTCTCTTCTGGTCATCAGTGCCCTTTGTGGGTGAATAGAAATATATGTCTTGTAGCCCTATGGGAAAATAAACAAAAACAAAACCACAAAAGTAGGAGAAAACAAGACGGATATGACTTGAGCAACAATCTACGATACTTTATCCTGGAGACATTTAGCAAATAACAGACCTTGTTGCGCAAATGTCACTTTTCCTTGGATAATAGCTTACTAATCTCTGGATTCCTTATATCCTGTGCTTATATACTTCAGCATTATTATTCTTGTTGAGTAAAAGTTTGCATTTGCAAGAGTTCATCCAAGCTGTATGCAAAACTGATAGTATAAAAACCAGTTCAGTCATTATACGTAAAGTTGCCAATGTGCAGTGTGTTTCTAATTGTAACAAGATTAGTTTTATATAGAAAGAAGCTTTCTTTTCCTGAATTAAACATTACTATGTTATTTATTTATTGGCTTGAAGTATTATTTAAAATAATTCATAAGTATGGAAATTATGCATATATACATATATATGTGCACAAATATGTATATTACATGAGTATGTGTGCACATGTACTTAAATACATGTACAACATTGTGTAGGAAGAATAAAATATATATGTAAACCCTATGTGCACAACAACCATAATCCTGAATCATGGCCTGAATGACTCCATTGTTCATGGTCTGGAGTTACACAGGACAGAGGACTGTATTTTTTGTTTGTTTGTTTGTTTGTTTTTCAAGACAGGGTTTCTCTGTGTAGCCCTGGCTGTCCTGGAACTCACTCTGTAGACCAGGCTGGTCTCGAAGTCAGAAATCCACCTGCCTCTGCCTCCCAAATGCTGGGATTAAAAGCATATGCCAGCACTGCCCAGTGAGGAGTGTATCTTTTACTTATTGTAGATATTTTCTTTGATAAGTAGGTGTCCCTACTCATCATCAGCATATTATTTTTCTTTTTAATAGATGCATAATATTTGGGTGTACACATAATGTAGAATTCATCAGTTCAGTATATCACAAAATGTGCAATGATTAAGTAAGAGTATTTAAATTTTTAACACCTCAAATATTTATCATGATCTCTCTAAACTGTGGGTATTAAGCATTTTTGAAAAAGACATTGCTATTGTTTCAAGCTGAGGGGATTTTGTTGGTCTGGGGTTTTCTCACAATAGCCACTATAAGAAAAGGTGTCTTCTATATTAATGTTGAGTACCATGATAAATTTATACATCTGCTTCATCTGTACCTTCATATATGGGCTAGCAATATATACACATACAAACATCCTGAGTTTAGATTAAGGTGTTAATTTTCATTGTGTTTCTGTTTGTAATAAATATTAATAATAAATATGTGTGTGATATATCACATAATAAAAATACCTCCTATCACATATTAATTTGTAGTATAGTTTAGAGAATAAAAATTGTCACTCCTAAGGCTTCCATTATAGTGATTTCTTTCTTTGGCTAGCTTGTGGCTTTTAAAATTATTTATCACACCAATCATTCAACTTGACTCGTAATACCTTTATCTCTCCTATTATTAGTTTCATATCAGGGTATAGGTTTTCCTAAATAGTCAAGGTAAATGAATGGGTATCAAATGGCAGGGAAAATAACTAATTAAAAACCTAACACAAATGTGTTCTGACATTTTCTTGGCATTTTCTTTGGTGCTAAAGGATTTGCTGGAAATAGACTCAAAGAAGCCTTTCTGTGAGAATAGAGATCAAGACTGGGTACCACCAAGTCCCAACAATCTTCAGAATGCATGCCACCCCTAGAGAGTAGACTCTAAATATTTCTGTATATGGATAGCATTTTGCCTATTGATTACTGGAACATATGTCAGAGGATTAGTACCCAATGAATTAAAACAGCATTTTTATGTATATGATATGTGTTTGTGTTTTTGTCTCTGGGTTTGTGTAAGGCAGATATTGGTGCTTGTAGAAGATAGACAGGTATGTCAGAAGCCATGTAGTTGGAGTTACAGGCATTCCTTAACCTACTGATACTAGCCTTTGCAAGCAAACTTACGTCTCTGGAAGATAAGAACAATGTAGAGCCTTTTTCCCAGAAGTCACTATGACTTTAAATAAGTGTATCCTTTCTGATTCTATTCTCCCCTACAAGTGAAACAAATCCATGGACTGGGATCTACTGCAGCACCTTCATTTGTAGGATTTCTTCCTGCTGCTACTTACCAGATTGGTTACATTTGTGTCCAGGAAAACTTCATGGAAAAGAAAGTGGTGGAGAGCTGGAGACATAGCTAAGTGATGAAGAACACTTGTCAATTTTGCAGAGGACTCGGGTTAAATTCTCAACATCCATATAGCAATTCAAAAGTGTATTGCCAATTCCAGAGTATCTGACTTCCTTTTCTATGCTCTGTGTGGACTAGACATGTACATATACATACATTCAGATAGACACTCATATGCAAAAATGAAAATCAAATAAAACTCAAAGAAAGCAAAGAGGTTCTGAACTCATGATCACTCTTTTAGGATGACTCAAGGTAAGTGCCATGTTTTCCTTTTGCATAGATGATAGCAACAGACCTCCAGCTCCTAGCATGCTCATGATTCATGACATCTCCATCTATATCTGTTCTCACTTGTATATCAACCTATTAACTTCAGTAACCTTCTCTATCATGAAATTCTTTCCATAATCTCAGAAGTTTATCTTATCATTTTTCCAGTTATGTGCCCAGCTGATTTTTTTGCATTATGTACTGTGTCTAACACAATAATTGATTCCTCACTCAGAGGTTCCCTGAGCTGCTAGACAGAACATAGACATTGATTGCTAAGAACATGGGAATATGAATGAAGGAGATGTCTGTCCTAGACCTTGAAGGAAGGAGCTGGAAACAGACTGAGCAATAGATTTTATACCTTCTATCTAATGTCTGCCTCTGCGAAAACTTTGAAGGTAACCCTCAGTTTCAGCAGATTTACCATCTTGATAAATTTCAAACTTCTAAAATATGTATTATTACCCTCAGTTTGGATTGTTAGAGGGTATCAATGTTTTGATAAGATTATTAAAGTACCTCTGGTAAGATGACATTTTCATAAAGCATAGAGATTCTTCAATCTGACAGTGACCTGCATGACAGCTACACAGTTCCACCTTCATTAACACTGAAATTGTCACAATCTGTGGCATTTGAGCACAAGATCCACAGAACTTCATCCCTTAATTGGAGCAAAGAACAGCAGTGGGAATGGAAGGGAAGGCATCATGCCCGCTCTTTGCTATTTCAGGAGTCATGCTCACATTCAGGGCACTTCCTCAGAGTTATTCTCTGAAATCTGCACATTTTCCTGAGGGGCAGGTAAGTGTTTTTATCCCAATTTTACAGATGAAAAGCTTGAAACCCGAGGTTAAGTGACTTGCTTGCAGGAGCACTGAGAGCAAAAGTCAAGATTAGACTTCCAACATAAATGTTTGATTGCTCAGATCACTCAGCCAGGAGTCTAAATATAACACAAGTGTTTGGAAAATAATTTTAACTGTTCTTGAGAACATGATGAAGTGTTCTGGGTCAAAAGAGACTTTTAAAAATCACATAGATCTTAAATGTTCTGAGTCAGAAAAGCCTTTCCAAGGGAAATACACATAGAAAGAGGGCAGGCAGGGTTATCATGACTGATGTTTTATTTAAAGCGGGTGACTATCATAAGTCATTTTTTTTTTCTTTTTAGCAGTGTTCAACTTCTGTCCCTTTACTCTTTTAAAAATTTGTTTATTTATTTATATTTTTATTTATATCCCAAATACTGCCCAGTTCCAGTTCCCCACTTTAATTACTCCCCCATTCCACTTCCCTCCACCTCTGAGAGGGTAGCATTCCCCTAGTATCTACCTATCCTGGGATATCAATTCTCAACAACATATTTTATAGCCTCTCCTACTGAGGTCAGACATGATAGCCGTCTGCTACATATGTGCCAGGACCCTGGATCAGCCCATGTATGTTCTATGGTTGGTAGCTCAGTCTACTCAGTCCCAGGAGCCCAGGTTACTTGACACAGTTGGTTTTCCTGTGGAGTTGTCATTACCTTGAGGGCTTTCAATACTTCTGCTAACTCTTCCATAGGGGTCCACAACCTCCATCCAATCGTTATCTAGGTATCTGCATCTGTTTCAGTCAGCTGCTCCGGTAGAGCCCCTCAGAAGAATGATATGCTTGGATATTTTCTGGAATCAAAATCCAGCATCATTAATAGTGTGAGGGATTGGTATCTGCCTATAGATTGGGTCTCAAAAACGAGCTGGTCAGGTCATTGGTTTGCCATTCCTTCAATCTCTGCTCCTTCTTTGTCCTCAAATTTCTTTCAGACAGGACCAATTTTGGGTCAAAAATTTCAAAGGTGTTTTGGTGGTCCCATCCCTCCCTGGGGTCCTATCTGTCTACTGAAGGTGGTGGACTCTTCAGGATTCATCTCTGCACTGTTGGGCAATTAAACTAAGGTCACCTACATTGACTCTTGGGAGCCTCAGTATCTTTGGGACTTTCCTAGAAAATCCCTCCTACCTCAGATTCCAGACAGCTGCCTATTTCCATTCATTCTCAGGGCCCGCTGGAACTTTCTCCTGCCTCTCTCAGGTCTGAGGGTGTCCTTTGCCTTACAGAACCATTTTAGTTTCATTAGGTCAAATTTATTAATTCTTCACCTTAGTGCCTGTGCCATTCGTGTTCTGTTCAGGAAATGTTCTGCTGTGCCAATGCATTCAAGGCTGTTTCTCTTCTATTATTTTGGGGTCTTTGATAAAATATGACACGAGTTTTGTGCAGGGTGATACATAGGGATCTACTTGTATTCTTCTTTAGGCAGACATCCAGTTAGACTAGCACAATTTGTTGAAGATCCTCTCTGTGTTCCATTTTGTGGTTTTGGATGTTTTGACAAAAATCCTAGTATTCATAGCTGTGTGGGTTTATTTCTGGATCTTTGATTCAAGTCCATCAACCCACCTGTCTGTTTATATATCAATACTATGTAGTTGTTATTACTTTTGCTATGTATTATACCTTTAGAGTGGGTGATACATCCAGATAGTCCTTTACTCTTCAGGATAAATTTGGCTATCCTGGGTTTTTGTTTCTCTACATGACATTGAAAATTATATTTTTAAGATCTATGAAGGATTATGTTGGAATTCTCATGGGGATTGTGTTGAATCTGTAGATTGGTTTTGGTAAGATGGCCATTTTCACTATGTTAATTCTACTTATCAATGAGTCAAGCATATCTTTCCATCTTCTAATTTCTTCCTCAATTTCTTTCTCTAGAGTCTGAAAGTACTTCTCATGCAGGTCATTTACTTGGTTGATTAAAGATACACCAAGATATTTTAATTTATTTCTAGGTATTATGAAGTTTCCTGTTTTCTTAACTTTTTCTCAGCCTATTAATCACTAGTGTAGAGAGGGACTACTGATTTCTTTGAGTTAATTTTATATCAGGCCACCTTGGTGAAGGTTTGTATCAGTTGTAGAAATTCTCTGGTAAAAATTTTAGGGTCACTTATGTATACTATCATATCATATGCAAATAGTTGTACTTTGAAGTCTTCTTTTTCAATTTGTATCTGCTTGATTTCCAATAGTTGTCTTAGTGTTCTAGCTAGAATTTCAGGTACTATATTGAGTATATATAGAGAGTGAGCAGCCTTGTCTTGTTCCTGATTTTAGTACAATTGCTTAAAGTTTCTCTCCATTTAGTTTGATGTTGGTTATGGGCTTTCTCTATATTGCTCTGTTTATGTGTAGGATACATGCCCTGTATTCCTGATTTCTCTAGGACCTTTAACATGAAGGGATTTGGGACTTTATCAAAGGCTTTCTCAACATCTAATGAGACAATCATGTGGCTTTTCTCATCCACTTTGTTTACATAATGGATTAAATTAATGTATTTTTGTATATTGAACCACGTTTGCATCACTGTGAGTAAGCCTAATTGATCATTCTGTAGATGGTGGTTCTTATGCTTTGGTCAGTAATCTGTTTACTAATGCTGAACATCCTTACTGCCAATTGGATTTATCGATAGTCAATGTCTAAGCACAGGGCTGGACACTGAGAGTTGCACAGGTAGGATACAGGAGAATCAAGAGAGACTGGAGATAGAGGAGAAGAAGATGCAGTAGAGGAGGAAATAAAGGCAGCCATCCATGTGAGTTTCTGGGTAAGTGACCGATGTCCAGTTCCGAGACTGGTTCTGGGATAGAACAGGAAGATTTAAGAGTGCCCAGTCATTGAGTTAGCAAAGGCATTTTGAGAATAATTGGTGTGCGTATGTGTGTGTGTGTGTGTGTGTGTGTGTGTGTGTGTGTGTGTGTGTTTTCTATTCTTGGATCTGAGATAGCTCCTGGGTAGATGCTCACATGTGACCTCCAGGAACTGGAGATAAGGCCAAGAGGTGTAGTCAAAAGTAGAGGCTACAACAAGGTGGATGATGTCTTTGTGTGGTCTTGGTTTGCAAGTATTTTATGGAGTATTTTTGCATTGCTGTTCCTAAGGGAAATTGGTCTGAAATTCTTTCTTTGTTGAGTCTTTGTGTACTTTAGGTGTCAGGGCGACTATGGCCTCCTTGAATGACTTTGGCTGAGTCCCTTCTATTTATAGTTTGTGGAATATTTTGAGGAGTATTGACGTTAATTCTTCTTTGAAAGTCTGGTAGAATTCTGCACTAAAACAATCTGGCCAAGGGCTTTTGTGATTGGAAGATTCATAATGATTGATTCTATTTCCTTAGGATTTATAGGGCTCTTCAGATGGTGTGGCTGATCTTGATTTATCTTTAGTAATTTATGTTGCTTTGGAAAATCATCCATTCCTTTTTGATATTCTAATTTTGTGGAGTATATGCTTTTGATGTAGGACCAAATGATTCTTTAAATTTCCTCAGTGTCTGTTTTTATGTTTCCTTTTTCACTTTTGAATTTGTTTATTTGAATACTGTCTTTCTGCCTTTTAGTAAATTTGACTAAGGGTTTCTCTACTTTGTTGATTTTCCCAAAGAACCAGCTCTTGGTTTCAATGATTCTTTGTATTATTTGCTTTTGTTTATAATTGTTTGATTTCATCCCTGAGTCTGATTTTGTTCCTCCATCTACTCCTCCAGGATGTATCTTCTTCTTCTTCTTCTTCTTCTTCTTCTTCTTCTTCTTCTTCTTCTTCTTCTTCTTCTTCTTCTTCTTCTTCTTCTTCTTCTTCTTCCTCATCTAGTATTCTTTGTCTTGGCTTTTATCTTACTCTTCATCTTCTTAGTATGAGAACTCTCCATATTTCTTTATGAGTACATTTAGTGCTCTTAACACTGCTTTCATAGTATCCTATAAGCTTAGGTATGTTGTGCCCTCGTTTTCATTCAATTCTAGAAAGTCATTAATTTTCTTTATTTCTTCCCTTACCCAGTCATCATTGAGTAGAGAGTTGTTAGGTTTCCATGAATATGTATACTGTCTGTTCTTTAAGTTTTTGTTGACTTTCAGCTTTAATCAAAGTTGATCTTATAAGTTTCATAGGGCTACTTCAATCTTCTTGTATCCGTTGAGACTTGCTTTTTGACTGATCTTTCTATTTGTCAGAGTGGGGGGACTTTTCCCACTATTAATGTGTAGCGTTCGATATGTGATTAAAGCTTCAGTATTTTTTTTTTACAAATGTGGGTACCCTTGAATTTGGGGCATCAATTTTCAGAATCGAGATGATTTTGGTGGATTTTTCCTTTGATGATTATAATGTATGTTTTCTTTTCTTCTTTCATTATTTTCAGTTTGATGTCTATTCCATTAGTTATTAGAATGGCTATTCCGGCTTGTTTATTTGCTATAATTGCTTGGAAAGCCTTTTCTTTCCTGCCCTTTATATGAATAATACATATAATTATGTATTTTTTATAATATACATATTTTTGTAATATTATAAATATATTATATTTATAATAAGATAATTACAATTTTTTTCCTGAGATGTATTTATTTTTGGCCAGTAATTGCTGTGTAAAATATCTAAAGAAGGTCTGATTTCTGAATTTGATTTAGAACATTATTTGTAATCTGTGAAAATGAGTGTGTAAGCCTTAAAGGCCAGCTAAAGTTAATACAAACTCTATTTGTCCTCCTTACAGATCAGCAGTAATGTTTCCATCCCAGCTGTGGGGATATATGAGCACAAATGTCATTAATAGAGGAGAATACTGAGACATTAGCCCCTTTGCTTTTAAAGTCCAGAGAGAAATATGCCACCAGTACAGCGTTTCATATCCATGGAGATTCCATTGTCTATTATAAAGACTATCAGGCGATCATGACTGGACCTATGATGTCTATTATCCATTTATGCATCCCTAAGAAAATTTAGATTACTCAGTTAGAGCAATTTTCTTTTTGTTATATTGCCAAGAGAGAAAATTAGTTCAAACTCTTTTCTTTCTGGTTCATTTTGAAATTTGAAAAGGAAAATCAAATTGCATATTAATTTTTAAATACAGAACATTTGAGTTGAGTTTTAATTAAATTGGGAATGGTTTGAAAAACCACTTAAAATTGTAGACACTTTTCTTGTTCATTTATATTGTGGTTAGTATTTGTTCTATGTTTCTTTTATGCTGAGTGTTCTTAATACACTGCTAATTAAACCAGAAAAACTTTTTTTTTGGTTGTTGTTGTTGGTTTTTTGTGTTGTTTTGTTTTGCATTTTTACTTACAATACTGCAGTTGTCAGTACAAATGAACTAAGTAATCTACAATGATCAGGAAGTTTGAGTATGCAGAGTCAGTTAAATAAAAGGTTGTTTGAATCATTTGTCTGTGGCAGTGAGAATGTGGTAATCAGAAATGGAATCTGGAGAGCACAACTGGTTGAAAGCCAGAGTGCCTGTACCCACCAACTAGAGGGCACCAGGGTTGGTACAGCTGAGGAGGAGGAAGGAATAGTGTATGCTAACAGGGAAGACAGAACAAGGAATGGGGGAGGGGCAAAAACCAGTCCATGTAGAAAGGAGGCTGAGAGCAAAGAGAAATAGTGAATTGCTTCTGTTTCCCTGATCCCTAGTATTTGTAGAAAGTTGATTGGAAAGGCTAATACATTCTGGACTGCGGTTTTTTTTGAGAGGCATGAGTGAGAGGATGACCCCTGTGAATGGAAAAGTGGAAGTGGAGAGTCAACTGGCCAAGCCTTGTCCTCAAAACCCAGATCGTGAACACAGGCTTTTTACTGGGTCCTTATATACTCGACAAGGGTCAGAGCTCTTAGCCTTACTATGCCTGGGAAACTTGGTGGTGGTGGTATCAGCACTTTCAGAATGTTCGAATGTAGAGAGAGCACAGAGCAAGAGGGTTCCACCCACAGAAAAGATTTGGAGAGGAGAGCAGGAAGGGGCCCAACTATCCATGAAGGCCTGAGTGAAGAGAGGTCAATTCTTAGGACTCTGGGAGAAGTTAAAAAGCGCGCGGGGGGCTTAGCTAATTGTGGGGTGATGAGCAATCAGTGAGCCAGAAAGCCTAGTTGTAAACACGGTGTCTTTTTGCACCAATGATGTGTTTTATAAAATGGTGAAGGTAAAGAGGTGAAAAGGAACTCCTGGACAGGCCCACACCAAAGTATTCCCTCTGAGAAATCAAGGCATGGCACAAAACTAATATATGAAGCTTTATTGGCAAGAAAGGAAGGGGCGGGGGATAGACAGGAGAAGGGGGGGATGGAGAGAGGGAGATGGAGGGAGACAGGAAGGGGGAGGGGGAGAGAGGGAGGGAGGGACGCAAGGAGGGAGGGAGGGAGGGAAAGAACAGTCACTTTGTAGGGGAGCCAGGCTTGGCTGTTAAATGTTGGGCTGGCGGTACTTTGAAGACATGACAATAGAATCAAAGGAGGGTTGTTGGGTTGTCAGGTTACAATGTTGAATGGCAAGCACCTTTACCCACTGAGACATCACCTTGCCCTTCTGCCTTATTTTATTTATTCTTTTGCTTTAAGGCAAGGCACTGAACTCAGAATTCACTGGCTGGCTATACTGACACATTAGCAAACCCAGAAAGCTTCATCTTTGCTTCACTGGCACGAAGGTTCCATACCTCTGCTACCCTCCTAACATTTACACAGATGCTAGGGACGCAAACTGAGGTCCCCATGCTTAAATAATTATCACTTTACTAAATTAGTCACCTCCCTAGGTTAGTGACCTATCTTCTCATATCAGGCTTGACATGACCCACTACAAAGTTAACATTACACAGTATCAATTCAGTAAATATCAAAAATTCAGCAAATATTCAGTAAATATCAACATATTCTACTTACCAATAACTGAAATATGCAAGGTAATATAAACAATAGCATTAACCTCAAGAGGTAACATACTATAGTTTACAGACAAAATTAATTTTAAAGGATGTGAATTTTTTTTCAGGATGAAACAAAATATGAAAGACGTGGTAGTGTGAAGGTATTTGATATCTCTCAACACCATTCACACACTCCTCTGACATTGGACTACAAGTGATTTGAGTCTTTTATAACCACAGAGGGCTGGAGTATTTATTGAACATCTCAATGCATTGCTTTCTTAAATCTTGGCCTTGTCTGACTCTGTGACCATCTTGTTGTAAATCGCATGTCAAAAGAACTACTTACATTGCTTTACTCCATTAATAACAGAAAACATAGATTGGAATGACAGGACTTTAAAGATAGAAAGGTAATTAAAAGACGTCCTGTTACGCAAAAGAGAAGACTAAAATAGGTAGTAGGAAATGACAGACATAAGAAGAAAAAAAATGAATAATAAATACTCTTGGGGGAAGGTTGATTAAGAGCTGTTAATGTAGGGCTTTATGTAAATAATCAAAGATAGGAGCATTTTAAAGTTTGTTCCAAATCATTTTAGTTTAATGGGAGTGAATCTGAAAGTATATTTAATGATGAGAAGAAAGATTAGTTTTGAAATAAGAATACAAAAGTTCTAAATTCAGGGGTCTGGGGATATCTCTATGAGTAAATTCTTGATGCACTGTTAAAATAAAGAATGAAAAATAAAAAACAACCAAAGAAGAGTGTTCTAGACACAGCAGGCCTGTGAAACACCTGTAGTGGGAATGCCAACACAATGGATTTCTCGGTCTTCCTGCCCTATCCTGGTGAAATTACTGAGCTGCAGATTTAGTGAAAGATACTGTTCTAAAAGACAATGTGAAGAGTGACTGACAAAAACACCTTATGTTTGCCTACTCCTCCCACTTGCACCAATAGCATGTGGGCGAGTACACATACACACATACAATATACACCTACTCCACACACCACACGTGCCCAGTACACACACAACTGACTTCAGAGGTTTTCAGGTTCTAGAGTTAATACAGTTAATACAATAGTATGAGATAATATTATAATCCCCTACCTGTAGATAGAGCCCATGACTACTTTCACTGTTCAATTTCCCATAACACTTGTCATCCTGCATAAAAGTTTATATGTAAAGATCAAGGTACTTAATGAAAGAAAAGTCTGAGAATGCTGAAAACAGAAATCTGCCACAGAAATTGCTGCCCATGAGACTGACTGAAAGGGAATCTTAAACAACGACCATGGACTTAGTAAAATCTTTACACAATTGTGATTCTACTAAAAGTATTAAATAATGAAGTCATGGTCAAATTGAGAGAAGGCACAATGTTCTCCCTAGCTCCTTCCTGCATAAAATGTCACTCACACTGAGGTAGAGAGTGATTGAAAAAGAAAGCTAACCTTGATATCTGATCTCTGCATAAGATTACACACACACACACTCATACATACAGGTGAACATACAGGAAGACATGTGCATGCACACAACTATGTGTACATCCAAACAGGTATCTTAGCCCCAACACATACTAAAAATAAATGTTGACTTGTCATATTTAAAAACATAAAAAAAACCCAAGCTTCCTGTTTCTTATAAGTATCAGAGCCAGAGTCCAGAGTAGGACTTCCCAAAGCCAAGAGAAGGCTCAGGGAATGTGTAGCCAGCACCATTCTTTGGTGATTGCTGCACATCCCATAGAGTTGTCGCCAGCAGTATAGTCCTTAGTATTTAGAATGTGTCAGAGTAAATCTTAGGACAAGCCTAGCACCTTCACACAGTTCAGAGCCCTCGCCTGTGTGTGTTAGAATTGAAAACAGGGGTAGAAGTGGACAGTGTCTGAAATTAAACTTGTAAGGGAAGATGAAAGTGAGGCAATGTGAAGGAAAATGTGGATCCAAGTGATTAATGTAAGGTCAACCAGGAAATTTCTCTCAATATTGGATGTTTCTTTGGTCTCTTCTGTGGCTGTTATTTCAGGCAGAGTTAAATTCAACAACAACAAAAAACAAAACAAAACAAAACAAAACAAAACAAAACAACCTCTACTAAACAGGATAATCTTTTGAAATATTTTTGAGATTATAGTTATTTTTTAATCACATTATTGCATTATTGCATAGTTCCCTCCCTTAACATGCAACACTCAAACCATCCTATAATGAACTCTCCTTTTTATTCTCAAATTCATAGCTATTTTTTCTAAGTACATAAATATACCTTGCACTATTTCTTGCCATGTACCCCTCTTATACCACTCTTTGGCATATACCCAAAAGATACTCCAACGTATAAAAAGGACACATGCTCCACTATGTTCACAGCAGCCTGATTTATAATACCCAGAAGCTAGAATCAACCTAAATGTCCTTCAGCAGAGGAACAGATACAGAAAATGTGGTACATTTATACAATGGAGTACTACTCAGTTATTAAAAATGATGACTTCATGAAATTAGCAGGCAAATGCATGGAACTAGAAAATATCATCCTGAAAGAGGTAACCCAGTCACAAAAGAACACGCATGGTATGCACTCACTGGTAAGTGGATATTAGGAGAAAAGCTTGGAATACCCATGATACAACTCACAGACCATATGAAGCTCAAGAAGAAGGAAGATCACAGTATGGATTTTTCAGTCCTCCTTAGAAGGAAGAACAAAATAATCATGGGATTATTTTGTGGAAGGAGGGAGGGATTGGGAGTGAAACAAAAGGATGCTCCACTATGTTCACATAAGGGGGGAAGGATCAGGTGTGGATGGAGATGGAGGAGATGTATAGAGGGTTGGGAAATTACCACCAAGGTACATGTGCCACTATTGTACACTTTGTGTTATTTTGACAGGATTGTCATGTTTGTAGAGCCCAGGTGTTACAGCTGGCTTTTCTTAATGGTTGCTTATCTTGTTTAAAATCTTGTATGGTGCCCCCTGGCACAATGAAAGCTAGTTCTTGAGATAAGCAGGATAATTAGTAAGACGAATCATTGTATTTGAAATGTGATTTTTTTCTTTTCAAATTTATATCAGAATTCCACTGACCACATAAAGTTACTCAAATTACAGGTATAGCTCACTGCATTGTGTTTTGCTCTATTATTACATTACAACTTGGTAAAATGTTTACAAATTAGGGAATTATAACAATCTTGTATCAAGAATTGCTACTGTTTTGCTAGTACTTCATGAAACTTCACATTAATTAAACTATAGATTTTTAAGTAAAATATTATTTAATGATTAAAAATATGATATTATCCCTATAATATGCTATGGACTGGAAAACAAAATGTGTGACTGAGGGCTGGAAAGAAGGCTCAGTGTTTAGATGCAGTGTCTAAAACAGAAAAAGCCTGAGAACTTAAGTCGATCTCACATAAAATGTCAGATATGCAAGAACAGTAATCCTAGCCCTCCCATGATTATGTTGAATATAGAAAATGGAAAATTGGATAGAAGCTCATAGGCCAGCTAGCCTGGTGAGGGCAACACAATACAAACAAGTGGAATCCTTCCTCAAAACTGGGTGGAAAGAGCTAAATGACAAAACCTGCCAGCTGTCAATCATTTGTACATTTGCAGTCACACAATAAATAAATAAATAAATAAATAAACAAAACAAACAAACAAACATAAGACTTACTTTTTAGTGGTTGGACACTAACTACATGTCTCTTAAGTGTAACTGTACTATTTAAGTCACATATTTAACAGGTGTTAAAATGTCTATCTCACCAAAATTTTGAAAAGCTCACATATTTAAACAAAGTTCTTGTTGGGGTCAATGTTTTCTTGCATATATGTTCACTAGAATTTCTATTCCAATTAAACATACTGCAATGTATATTTCTTCTATTGTTTGTTGAAGAAACATCTCCATCTAAAATTTTCTTAATTCTAATATATTAATGCTACAGAAGGAGCTGATGATAAATCTTTTGTTTCTGTCCATATTCTTCCCTACTCTGTGTGTGTGTGTGGTGCATCATGTGCGCACGTGGTGAGTCAAACAATTTTGTTTGATGATTTTTTTTTCTAGTTTAGTCATTTTACTTTTAATGTTCTTAAATTTCCTATTTGAGAGGCACAAGTAAAAAAACTGTAACACTGTTTCACGTCACAAAATACAAGAAGGACACAGAGAGTATTTCAAAATTGAGACCCAGCCTATATACTTATCTGACTGTGGATTATGAATATGTCAACTTGAAGTTCCATACACGGGTGCCAGGAACACCTTTTCTCTAAGAATTACTTAATTATGATTATATTGTGTCTTTCACTTATTACAAGCTTATCATTGATGGAATCAAGTGCTTTTTCTGTGATACGTAAAAATGTTATGTCCATTTCATGAAAACATTATTAATCAGGTATCTTAATCTAATTTTTTCAAATTAAGATAAACATTTGCTCAAATGTCTACACACATGCATACACACATACACACACACACATGCACACACACATACACACAACTGTGAGCTGGAGAGATTCTTCAGTGTTCAGTAGCACTTGCTGATTTTGTAAAGGACTTTGGTTCTTTTTCTATTACCCACAATGTGTCTCACAAACCCCTGTAAAAACAGCTTCAAACACAAAGAAAACACATTAAACACATACATACACACATACATGCACACACCTGTTAAACATTCATACACATAAAAATGAAATAAATATATAAATTTTAAAAGTGTGTGTAAGGATACATGATTGCTATGAAGCTCAGGATTCTAGATTTCTAACATATGGCCTTTTCTCTTACCAAACATGAACTCATTCTTTGCAGTAAATGACAGTATTGTAAATATGCACAGGACCACAATCAAGTAATTACTGATATGGTTGAAAGCATATATGTATTTGTTTTATATTTTTTGATTTATAATAGTTCCTATATACTGCATCTGTATAAATTTGTGTTTGTGATATTACACATTATGGTACTCAAGGAATAACAAAATATAAGATTTAAGAATCTAGATCTTTTCAGGCTTTTTGCTATGCATTGAATATTCAAGCACAACATTGAATTTTTTGCCTTATTATTTCTTTTTAAAATACATTTTATTACATATTACTGAAAGATATTACATAGCTTTATTTATTTCATTAATTTTTTTTGTTGTTGTTGTTGTTTTGAGACAGGGTTTCTCTGTATAGTCCTGGCTGTCCTGGAACTCACTCTGTAGACCAGGCTGGCCTCGAACTTAGAAATCCGCCTGCCTCTGCCTCCCAAGTTCTGGGATTAAAGGCGTGTGCCACCACCGCCTGGCTATTTCATTAATTTTTAATGAGTATAATTAAATTATCTATCCAACAATCTAATTTAATATTATATATCATCCAAAATCATACTTCATAAATGTGTTCATACTGATGTGTTTCTAAAATCATTTTGCTTTATTGCTGAATTATATGCAATCATAAAAAATGTAATTATCTCAGGTATTTTCCTGTGGGCATACATTTCCTGTTATATATGTATTATATAAATATTTTTATGTTTTTTGATGTCTATAAGCATGTTTTTAGAGTATATACTTTAGAAAAAAATTTATGTGGAACACATCAATTGTGTAAAATGGTATATAAGGAAGGACACTTCATGCTCATCAAAGGTTAAGATCTACCAAGATGAACTCTCAATTCTGAACCTCTACACTTCAAATACAATGGCATCTACATTCATAAAAGAGGTTTACTAAACCTCAAAGCACACATTGCTTTTATATATTTTTTTGATCACTCTAGGTTGAAAGTTTATTTTATTCAATATTAAAATGGCTACTCCAGCTTTTTTCTTGGGACCATTTGCTTGGAAAATTGTTTTCCAGCCTTTGACTCTGAGGTAGTGTCTATCTTTGTTATTGAGGTGGGTTTCCTGTATGCAACAAAATGTTGGGTCCTGTTTATATATCCAGTCTGATAGCCTATGTCTTTTTATTGAAGAATTGAGTCCATTGATATTAATAGATATTAAGGAAAAGTAATCCTTGCTTCCTGTTATTTTTGTTAATAGAGTTGTAATTCTGTTCATGTGACTATCTTCTTTTCATTTTGTTGGAAGATTAGTTTCTTGGTTTTTCTAGGATATAGTTTTCCTCCTTGTGTTGGAGTTTTCCATTTATTATCCTTTCAAGTGATGGATTTGAGGAAAGATATTGTAAATTTGGTTTTGTCATGAAATACCTTGTTTTCTCCATCTATGCTTCTTGAGAGTTATGCTGGGTAAACTAGTCTGGGCTGGCACTTGTGTTCTCTTAGAGTCTGTATGATATCTGCCCAGGATCTTCTAGCTTTCATAGTCTCTGGTGAGAAGTCTCGTGTAATTCTGATAGGCCTGTCTTATATGTTACTTGACCTTTTACCCTCACTTCTTTTAATATTCTTTCTTTGTTTTGTGCATTTGGTGTTTTGACTATTATGTGGCAGGTGGAATTTCTTTTCGGGTCCAGTCTATTTGGAGTTCTGTGGGATTTTTTCTATGTTCATGGGCATCTCTTGTTTTAGGTTAGGGAAGTTTTCCTCTATAATTTTGTTGAAGATATTTACTGGCCCTTTAAGTTGGAAGTCTTCTATCTTTTCTATATCTATAATCCTTAGTTTTTGAATTCCCATTGTGTCCTGGATTTCCTGGATGTTTTTGGTTAGGAGCTTTTTGTGTTTTGAAGTTTCTTTGACTGTTGTGTCACTATTTTCAATGGTATCTTCTGCCCCTGATAGTCTCTTCTATCTCTTGTATTCTGTTGGCGATGCTTGCATCTATGGTTCCTGACTTCTTTCCATAGGATTTCTATCTCCAATGTTGCCTCTCTTTGTGATTTCTCAAGTGTTCTACTTCCATATTTAGGTCCTGGATGGTTTTGTTCAATTCCTTCACCTGTTTGGTTGTGCTTTCCTGTAATTCTTTAAGGGATTTTTGTGTTTCCTCTTCAAGGTCTTGTACCTGTTTACCTGTATTCTCCCATATTTCATTGTGGGAATTATTTATGTCCTTCTTAAATTCCTCTATCACCATTATGAGATATGATTTTAGATCCAAGTCTTGCTTTTCTGGTGTGTTGGGTTATACAGGACTTTCTGTGGTGGGAGTACTAGGTTCTGATGAAGCCAAGTAGTCTTGGTTTCTGTTGGTAAGATTCTTGCATTTGCCTTCTGCCATCTGTTAAATTCTGTTGTTAGATGTTCTTGCTGTCTATGGCTGGATCTTTTTCCTCCTGTGGGGCTGTAAGCCTGTGTCAGTACTTCTGGATGATCAGCTCTTCCCTGGTAAGACTCATGTGCAAAGGGCTGTGGATCAGCCATCCCTCCTAGGTGCAAGATGGATGAATGAAGGACAGTGTCCCAGTGCTCTGCAGTTTCTTTGGCCTGAGCCTCCTGGCTGGTCCCACCTTAGAAAGTCACTGGAGAGAAAATGGAGATATCACCAGAGTCCTGGGGTTAGAGCACTCCCTGAAGACAAGCTCTTTGCTTGTGGGAAATGTGCACAGAGGACTGTGTATCTGCTGTCCCTCCTAATTGTAGATGGAGGTAGAAAGGATCCTGTCCCAGGTACCCTGCCACCTCTGGGCTGGTCCCATCTTAGAAAGTCACAGAAAGAAAATGGAGATCTCACTTGAGTCCTAGGGTCAGAGCCCCTGAGTTTAATCTTAAACACTCAGATAATGAAAAAGATAATTCACTCCTGTAACCCCTCCTCTGACTTCCTCATGCATGCTGTGGCACATTTATGTTCATGCACATGCAAAAATAATATATTTACTTATATTTTTAAAAAATAACTCATGTCTGTTCCTAAACTAACTAGATGTTTAGAAATTCTTCGATTTACAATGTTAAGTTTGTGACAATAAATTATGCCCCATGAAATATAATTTTATATTTAAAACACACTACTAAAAGTGGATGTCAGGATTGGGAAGTCTGTCAAAAAAGTGCCTGCCATGCAATCATGAAGAATTATGTTCAGATCAACAGCATCCATGTAAAAACTGAGGATGATGGTTTGCATCTGCAAACCACAGTGATGATAAGAGAAGACAGAAGAACCTGGCTCTCACTGTCAATCATCCTTTCCAAATTAGTGATCTTTAAGTTTAGTGAGGTACCATTTTCAAGATATAAACTGGAGAGCAATTAAGGAAGACATTCAGTGTTAACCTATGGTCTTCACGTGTAGATATTATACACACATGAATGTATACATCTACATATATCTTAAATCAAGTAAAAACATCATAAACATATGTCAGATAGGAAAATTATACAAATGGTACCCAAGACACAGAAGTAACTCTAACATATGAGATGAATGACATTTGTTATATTAATTTGGTTTAGTTTTCAACACTTCATCTTTTTAATTTAATTTCTCCAGTGAGAAATTCTCAGCATTAGGAGATTAAAAAACAAAACAAAACAAAACCAACCAAACAAAAACTTCCTTTAGCAGCATGCTGGTATATCCCCTAGTTATTGCATAAAGTGGCCATTTATACAGAGTTAAGCATTTTCATAGTCTTATAAATATCCTGAAGTGGTCTTTTGTTCCTGTCTCAATGGAGATTCTTTTTTCCCTGAAACTAAGTGAGTTTTACCAAAGCTAAAATTTTCAGGTTTTATTTAAGATGGTTGCATCTTTAGCAAATAGAACTTGCAGTCTAAGTGATTACTATTGGTGGTCATTTATCAGTGGCAATGT
This sequence comes from Mastomys coucha, assembly GCF_008632895.1. Classification (NCBI taxonomy): domain Eukaryota; kingdom Metazoa; phylum Chordata; class Mammalia; order Rodentia; family Muridae; genus Mastomys; species Mastomys coucha. Next base: position 11,218,438 of record NW_022196891.1, read on the forward strand.
TTGAATATTTCTCTTTTCAGGGAAAGAGTGAAGGCCAAGCAATAACAACGACAACAATAAAAACAACCACAGCAACAACAACAAAAACAACAACAACTAGCAGCTTAATCCTCCTGACAGAAAGCTAGGGATAGGCTGATGGTTCTAATACCCAGCTCTTTGAGTTTGGTCATAAAATGTGCCTTCCTTCTTTCTGGTATCTGTGAAGGTAAAATAAAAGACTGTAGTTCCCACAGAGTCTATCATTAGTCACGTGCTAACCTCTCACTTTACTTACACCCTAAATTCTTTTCCTTCTCTATTGATGACATGGAGTAGCAGAACAGAAAGGTTGAGACCACTACCCTCCTCTCTTCCACACTGCAACAAATATTTGATCTTTGGACAAATTGTCTTTCAAGACTGCAGAATCTTTTAAGGTTTTCTGACTGACTGCCAAAAACCTTTAGTTTTTAAAAGTTAGGCAGTGTACCATTATGAGAGTATCTTTTACATCCTATGGTACTGAGCCTTTGCTGCACCTTACATACAGAGTTACTGATTCAGCTTGAGGTCACTTAAGACTGTTATCATATAATGTGAACTCAGTTTGCTTGTCTCACCTGCCTTTAAGAGATCAATGTAAGAATCCATCTCACTTGCTTTGGATTCATAAAGTAATTAGCACTTATAACCTAAGCTAATACACAGCTTCAATATTAAATTATGTGTTCCTCTTTGGTGCTGAACCAGAGAGCAATACATGTGTACTTATGAGTGTGTTATTATAATATTTGCTGAAAGGTGAAAATGGGACAAAAGAAGCCTTATAAAATCACTATTTACCACAGATGCTGGACATAACATACAAATATTTCCTGACTGCATTGGTGTATCTGTGCCAATTGTGGTCAGTTGAAGTGAGTGACTCTGAGAATTTTTTCATACTTGCTATGCAGTAGCCCTCTTTTCTTCCCCATGTGCTACTGTCTTTGCTGTTCAACAAAAAAGATAGCAGAGACCATTGTTAAGAACAGACTCAGAGATAGACACAGACAGAGATATGGACAAGGACACAAACACAGACAATAAACGAAACAAGAAGTGAAAACATCTGGGCATATACACACTCAGACTCTTCATATTGCTAGAGAGAACTATGAAAGACACATGGAGATAGAAGTAGAGAATTCAAATCTGGATTCCTTTTAGTTAAATTATGCCAGGAAGAAATGCTTTATAAATTTGTTTCCTTAATGTGGAACATTTAGCATTGTGGAGGGCACTGACACAGAGATGGTAATTTGCAAAGCACCAGCCACACAAAGGAATAGAACAAAATTCCTAATTTTTTATTACTACTGCTTCCATCAATGGGATGGGGAAGAGGAGAGGTAAGAGTCCAAGGGAAGGACGTGTTTCATGGGCTCCATAGATACACTCCCATGGAGACTGCTGCCTTTACCATAAAGAGTATGGGAGTGAGACACAATCCATGCAGAGAGAAGACCTTCATGAAGGGCTAGTTCCTACTTCATGGGTTGGCAAAATTTCCACTGCCTCCTCTACGCAAAATACTTGTTCATACACAGGCATACACATGCACACATGTATATGAATATATATACACAAATAATTAAACATACATGTTACATATACACACAGAAACACAAACATACATACACAAACATGTAAATATATACTTTTTAATGCATACACACACACAAACATACACACATATGTACTTTTTAATGAACAAAAAACAAAGTAATTTAATAGAACAAAGTGTGCTTGATTGACTTAATGTGTAAAATTTAATTGGAAATGCAAAGCTCATAACAACAATAATTACTTGTTATTATTTATTTTTTTGGTTCAAGACCCAGAATCTATAAAGGTTCTATCTTGGGTGTTCAAGAAGCTGCAAGCTTCCGTGCCATGAGATAAAATGGGGATGGAGGAGACTCTGCTTCCTCAGGAGGCTGTACACAGGAAGGTTCAGTCTTTTACCACATGGCTTTATGTGTAGGCACGCTTGACCATGCTCACACTGTAACAGCTGGCTTATCCAAGAGTCAGCAATCTAAGAATCCATCATGAAAGTTGCAATGTTTGTTATGAACATTATTGAAAATCATACCCACCCACAATAATATCAATTGATTCTTCATAAACAGAAACACTAGACAAAAAGGATTACTTGAGACATATTTTTAAAGTCCTAGTTGAAATTCCCATGCAAATGTCTCCACCCAAAATCACCTTAGAAAACTCAATCATTTAAGCACATAGTAATTTATAGTATACCTGTACTGTACAAACTTTAGTGGTGACACATGAACAAATATCTCTTCATCCCAAACGGGTCACTAATGACAGACTACAGAAATGATTTCTCCTCAGTCTACCTATGACCAGTGAGTTTAACAATGTTATTTACAGAAGCACAGAAGAGAAGTTACTTACAGGGGCATAGGTGACTCAAAGATGATGTGTCCCTGAAAAGCCACCCCTAACATGGATGTTGACTCACACATACTAGATCCTTTCTTGCAGGCAACATAACTGGCTGAGGAAGATCCATCCCCAAACATTTATTTATTTTTTAAATGAACTGAGGTGAGATTCTTATGAGTTATCACTTTCAGGTGCTTCCTCAAACTTCTAAGTATCATTTACTTCCTGAGACTTGAACAATTAATTTGTTTACTTCCTCAGTCTCAAGACCCTCCTCCCTCTCTCTATGAAAGAATTTCAATTCAAAGGAGATAGCTGAACAACGACCTAGATTACAGATAACTTCATGTAAGTGTAATCTTATTTTAAAAAATGTTATTTACTACAATATTGATAATTTCTGATAATATTGTAACAAACCATGTTTGAAATTTTGATACCTCAAAAATATAATTCAGAATTAGGGGACATATACAGTACTGAGATAGTCAGAGCAAGATTTTTTTAGGTAGGGAGTGGTACTCTGCCATGAAGCTTGATGTACCTGTTCTCACACATCACCTGCTCTCCATCCACCCTTGGTTTTCTTTCAGAATGCCCAACTGTAATGGGGTTGAGTCTTTCCTAAGTATTCAGAGCAAGTAAGATCTGAAAATTTCATCTTTGGAATATGACCACTGAGAGCAAAATGTTTCTTAAACACATTAGAAATCATATCAGAAAAAGAATGAAAACACATCTTCAGAATTAGTACATTTTTGTCCCTGCAACACAGTCACAGCATTAGTTGAGTTTAAACTTTCCAAAGGTCATCAAATATCCACTTTCTTCATAGAAAGTAGGCTTACGAGTGCTCCTATTGCTCCAATTTTATAGATTAGCAAACAACTTAGAGCCAATGTGGTCTGATTGAAAGAAAGATATTAGCCAGATCTATTCTACTACACCCAAATGCTTTTCTAATATATTCTTTCATGCCCTTCTGGTCAGGGTAATTTTCAAAAGCAGTTAACACACTTTTTTTTGTTTGTTTGTTTCTCAGATAACCCAAATTGCAGTTTGTTCATATGGTTTTACCAAAAAATGAACTATTCCGCAGAAAAGAATTTTCCAGATCACTGAAACAAGAACTGCCCCAATCTTGTTTTAGGAGTTTTGGATATAACTTTTTCTAAGGCACATTTCACACCTTCTTACTTCTTGAATAAGTACAAGCTGCCTTAGATCATCTGATATTGCTAAGTCAGAGACCATAGGCCTCTCTGTTTTGCTCAGGACTTTCATGTAGCTTTAAGTAGCTAAACTAAATAGGCTTGTACATCTGAATACCCAGTGTCTTTTTATTCTGTTTTTTTAAAAAGTCTATCTCAAACACAAATGAAAACCAAACCTATTTCCTTTCTTTACTTTCTGAGTGACAGCCACTACTTTTTGAACTCACTTAAATATAAGCTTTCCCTGTGTTACTCAAATATCTAGCACATGGTGTTTTGGAATGTGTAACACAAAGGAATGTCTTGGCTAGTGCTGTGTCTTACATAAGGACCTGTAAGTACTTATAGTGTGGGCTCACACTGGCAAATGAACTGATTATACATTTCTTAGCTTCTCAAATTCCATTTGTTATTTTTCTATTGTTACCTGTAAGTGAGGCTTAAGCAATAACTTAATAATTTGGCTTCCCATAGTACAGACAATACCATTGCTAGGGCTCTACAACATTCAACATAAGACTTGTGTAGACCTTTTCTCTGCTTTTATGGGAATGCTTGATTTGTCTTTTTGAAAAAAGAAAGAAAAGGAAAATTCAACTTATTTATTGTTTACCATGTGCTTGCATGCTCAAAAGTGTACTATGAGGTAATCAACATTCAAACCTGGCATCAGAATCAATGAAAAATATTCAGAGACTCAGAATGTCTGAGTTAAAGCTGTGTCTGATTTCAAATATTGTCACTGTAAAATATTTTGTGATCCCTGCATCAAAGTGATGAATTAGGAGCTAGGGCAATAGCTCAGTCAGTAAAGAGTTTGTCTCTCAGCATTAGTACCCAAATTTAATCACCACTACTCAGGTATGACGTTCAACATGGTAATACACACACACACACACACACACACACACACACACACACATACACACATGTATATATGTATATACATACATATACATGTGCATATACATATACATACACATATACACTCTACACCAGAGAGGTGGTATCCGTTGAATCTCTGGGGATAGATGGTTGGATAACCTAGTCAGATTCCCAAGTTCCAGGTCCTATAAAGAGAGGTTATCACAAAATAAGTAAATGAATGCAATAGACTCTGAGGCGATACTTCTGAGGCTAACTTAGCAGAGGACAATTTCTGGCTATTCTATGCACGGACCAGCACACGTATCTGTGCATAAATGTGCAACATACCTATAAAAAGAGAAGATGAAGTAGAAATATCACAAACAATAAGAGCTATTAGCAAATCTGGATCCTGAGTTGCTTTAATTCCATGCATCATTAGTACAATACTAACTATAATATATATAATAAATTAATATATAAATATATTAATATATTCACCTTGACCTGCTTCTTAAATGTGAATTAAAAAGAAAAAAAAGATTGTTCTGGAGTGAGGGACTCTGGAACCTGTGTTTTTATATCTTTTTGTTGTTTTTGTTTAAAACTGTATTAATCCATTCTATTATACTTTTATTTAACACATAAATTATATTGCTATATATATATATATAATAAGTTGTGTTTTCAAAACAAAGCAAAATTAGTTATCAATTAGAAAGTACGTCAGTAAATTTTCACTTTTTGTAGAAAAATAATAAATTTAGTAAATCTATCTGGTGACAGGATTGCTCTAATATTTCTTTAATGTAATCTTAACAATTACATGATAAAATTGAAAATTTTAAACTTAAGAATGCCACTGATGTTTGATCTGTGGTGATGTGACCTTTGCTTGAAAATATTCCATGGAGTAAAACATATGTTTTATGAAATTCTGTAGACAGAAAATGAATCAATCTTGAGAGAAGACAAGAATATACTGGGATGTCTTACTGGAATTAAATTGTCAATGGTTTAGAATTTGAACTCTGTGTGAGAAGATGCTGCAAAAATCAATTTTATATTATGTTTAGTCAAGTTATCACTATGTGCCATATGTAAATCTGTCTCCTAATCTTCTTCCTTGTGGCCACCATTGCAAAGGAATTAGAAAAGCTTTGAATTCTTTGCTTGTTTTCAAGGTAGAGTGAATCCAGAAAAAACTGTGTAGTGTCCCCTGGTTAAAGCTAGTTTGACAGTGTTCAGTATGGATATGTGCCATAGGGATTGATTCTTAGGAGCAAGAAAGCCTGGGGAACATTTGTATGCTCCTCCCCAACATATGCTACTTGGGACATGCTCCATAGGCCAGCCAACTTGATGCACAGATAATTCAGCTCTTGGAATCGGCCACAGAAGGAACACAAACAGGATCATTTAAACAATGCTAGCCAAATCCTGCAAACATGACTGAATTCCTGATTAAAAAAAAAAACAAAAAAAGCCTCGTAAAAAGCGAATACTGTGCCAAGAAATCTGTGCAGATTAAGAAAGGTATAAGCTGAGCAACTGAGAACTTTTAGTCACATGCCAGTTTTCAGGGCCTCAGTTCTGACTGTGAGAATTCTCAGAAATGACTTCATGGGAAGCAAACATTTGGCAGGCATATAAATAGAAGTTGCAGCCAAGACATTGGCCTTGCAGATTTAAAAATGGATAAATCCGTATCTTAGGGTCAAAAAACAGATTCTCCTATTCTGGAAGGAAGATATTTAACTACCTGTGCAGTAAGAGACCAGATGGTGTTTGCTATAGCTGGCAGACCAGGAACAAATGACTTTTTAAAACTAAAGGAATGGAGGTGAAAACTAACAATGGGAAGAACAGTGGCACGGGTGTTCCTGTGATGGATATGTGTACCATAAACACTGAGCATGGGGATTAGGGACAAGGCTCAGTAAGTTAAGCGCTTCCTTGCAAGCATGAAGAACTAAGTTCAAATTCTGAAACTGTATGTAAAACGTACAATTTCACTGCTTCAGTTTATGTGCAGAGTCCCAGCAATGGAGAGCCAGAAACAAGTGGATCTCTGGAATGCACTGGCTAGCTAATTTAGCCTACTTGCTGAACTGAATGCCTTGATAAGCAATCTTTTATCCAACCCATACCATAATACTACCCACAACCATAATTCTCAAGTCACTAATCCTACACAAATAATATATACACATATGCATACATACAAGCAAAATAAATGAGAATAAGATATTTGGCATGACACAGCACAGAAAACACAATATAACAAACACAATAAAATACTTCTCTAAGACAGCAAAAATCTGCCAAAGTCTGCTTTGACTTAGAAAGGCCAGTGTAGTCTGATGCACCTCATGAAAAATTTTAATCTTGTATTGTATATTATATCTCTGGGAAGAGGAAGGAGAGTAAATATTTTAATTTAGAGTCATTTTAAAACTACTGTTAGCATAGATATAAATGTATAGATTCACAGTTGTAAAGTTCTGAGATTTAATTAGGAGAATCCTTCCTATTATTCAGGGACTTTTGCATGGAAGCAGGTTAAGCTGATTTGAATTAATCAAGTTTAGGTAATTTCTACTGAATTTCCTGACATGAATATCTAACCAAAATTTTTGTGGTGCATGGTTAAAAAATTCTCCTGTAACTGACATTGTGATTGTTTACTCTGAACTTTAGCATCCGTAGTATGTAAACAATCATGTATTTGGGAGGAAGAGATGTCAATATGACCCAAGTGTCAGTTCTGAGGCTATTGGGAAATGAAAGAATAATTTGGAGACAAAAAAGGAAAAGGTCTTATGATCACAGTTATAAAACCATGACATCATTGTAAGAACAATAAATGGAACTATGAGCTGTAAGCATCAGCTGAAAAAAATATTGGAACTGAATAATCAAGTGCTGAAATTAGAAGCAGAAGTGATTGTCAAGAGGTCAAAAATAGAAGAAGTTAGTAAGCCGTGGAAAAGTGCCATCTATTCTACCAGGATCTCTACCAATCATGGAAATTGTGGAGCTAATGATAGATGTGTACATTCCTTGGATATCACACAACTGTTCATTTGAACTCCCAGTTTATTATTTATTTTCTATTTTTATGTGTGTGAAGGTGTATTTGTTTATATGTGACTGGGTAGATATATGTACATGAGTTTCTGGAATCCAGAGGTCAATCTCAGGAGTCATTCCTAAAGGGCTGTTCATGTAGGTTTTGAGAAAGGTTTTGGATTGCAAACTTGGTGTTTTCAGTTGTCAAGTCTGACATGATTTCTGTTTCTCTGTAATTTAGTCTTGGCAGGTCTTGCAATCTCATGAGTTACTCCAAGTTTCAAGATGTTCAGAATGGTAGCAATTGTTTAATCTGTTTTCACTAAGAATAAATATCTTAATTCTGAAAATTCAGTTTGCTATTCTGCCTTCATTTTTTGTTTTAATTTGTACTCTTTTGTTCCTTATTGTGTTAGTTAGAGTTTTCATTTCTGGGAAGAGACACCGTGATATGTGTAACTTTTATAAAGGACAATATTTAATTTGGACAACCTTATAGATTCTTAGGTTTAGTCCATTACCATCATGGAATGAAGCCTGGCATAGAACTGGAGGATCTGAGAGTCCCACATCTTGATGAGAAGGCAGCCATGAGAACATTGGTTTTGAGGAAACTAGGATAAGGATCTCAATGCCCACCCCCACAGTGACAGAGTTCCTCCAAAAAGGCTATACTTCCTCTAACAATGGTATATCACCTAATAGTGCAGTTCCCTGGGCCAAGCATATTCAAACTACCACACTTATCTATATAATAATTATCAATTTTTGACATTGTTTTCAAAGATCTCACTGCTGGTTTTATTGGTATCTTCTTATAATTCTTTCTATAGTTTTATTATTTACTCTTTATCATTTCTTCTTTACTGTGTTTGAATTTAGCTTCTTTTTTTTATTAATTACTTACTATGTAAATATAATTGTTAATATGGACCCTTGTTTTTAGAGCATATAAAACTATAAATTCCATCTTGGCTTTCTGTCCATAAAGGATTCTGTAAGTATTTATTCATTTGTCTTAGATACTTTCTATCTTACATTCAAATATCTTCCTTGTCATATTCAATTAAAATGTTTAATTTCTACACATTTGTGAAATTTCCAATTATCCTTTTGGCATCTACTTCTAGTATCATTCAATTGTAACTAGGATAAGACTATACTATACATTTAACTTTAGACAGTGTGAAAAGGGAGAAGCTATATTGATTCTGTAAAGGTACTGACATAAATTTACCCTTTAATGACACATATTATAAAATGACAAAAGGCCTCAAGACCACAGAAGCCAAGATTGGCCATTAAGTTATGAGATAATCAGAAAGGAACAGCACATCAAAATCTACATCAATATAACCTTAATGAACTCCATTAAAAGACACCTCAAAGTAAAGCACGAATGACAGTGGGGAGGCCCAGAAGAAAAGGAGCCTTTTGAAGAATTCTCCCAACAATGGAAACTATGTAATTTTCTGTGCTTTCTAGAAGTAGTAAGGAATTTTACACAATATGATGTAGTTCAACACAGTGTGATAGACAAAGCACAGAGGATCCAGGTACTGGGAAGGGTCATAAATCAGGAGCAGGAGCAGAAAACCACAGAACAGAGAGCATCTTCACGCCCTGCAGAGAGGTGAGATCTGGTTTCTTCAGGCTGTGTCTAGCTTCCAGTGGTCAGTGTTTTAATCGGAAGTGTTTAAATGGAAAGGCCTGTGACCTATAATTACTTTTAAAATGTGTTAAATTTTCTTTGTTTCTTTGGTTCTTGCTTGTGTTGTAGTATGAATTTTTACTCAGAATATAGCAGGGAAATCTTATTGTCTTTCTGGAGTAGTCATGACCTCTGACTAAGCAAGCCAATGCATGGATAGTCATGTCTATTGTAGTGGTAGTGCAGCTCTAAATACATTCTAGTGAGAAGGAAGGAAGCATCACAGGTTCTTTATCTGGGACTCTACTTTCTGTCCCCCTCCCCACCTTCATGTAATTCTGGGAAACACCAGAGTATAAGCAACAGATTAACTAAGCAGGGGATTCTATAAGGCAGATCCAACTCAACGATGGGGTGGAATTTTGTGATCACAGAGCTTTTGGGGGAGGATCAGTGTATCAGTCAGGGTTCTCTAGAGTCACAGAAATTATGGTGTATCTGTATACATTAAGGGAAGTTACTGAAATGACTTACAGTCTGCAGTTCAACTAACCTGACAACTGGCAGGGATGAATGGCAAGTCCAAGAATCTAGTAATTGTTCAGCCACATGAGGCTAGGTGTTTCAGCTGGTCTTCTGTTTAAGCTGGAATCCCGAAGAAGCAGCTTCTAACATACTCTAACATACTTCTGCACACAGAAGAAAATAAGGTAGTTCCTTCTGTTGTCCTTATGTAGGCCTCCAGCAGAGGGAAGGACCAGGTTAAAGGTGTCTAACACCACCCCTGGACCTAAGCTATTCTTTATCTGGAGCTTGCTTTATCCCAGCCTAGCCCTGTACTCAGAGCTTCTTGCCTCTGTCTCCTGGGATTAAAGTCATGTACCTCTTTGTCTGGACCTAAGTTTTTCATAGCCAACCTGCCTCAAAATCTGGATCAAAAGAGTATGTCATCCCATGTCAAAATCCAGATCAAAAGGCTGTATCTTCCAGCCTCAAGATCTGGATCATAGGTGTGCCCTCCATTTCTACATTGCAGTTCATTTCCGATATAGTCAAGTTGACAGCTGTGAACAGCCATCACAGTTACCAACCGTTCTCTAAGTAATTCCATACCTGGTCCCTATGAGTAAGTCTCACCAACTTATTGGTTAACCAAGCTGCACTTTGACAGAATCTTTAGTTTCACCTGTTATCTGTAACTCACTTTGGATAACAAGATATTTGTTCACACCATCCTAGATATTAGTACACCATGGTGTTACATGAAGTCTTAGTTTTTTGGTAAAATAAATTATGCAAAAGCTGCCATAAGTGAAAAAAGCTTTATTTTTCTTATAGTTCTAGACGTGCACAGTTCATGGTGCAGGGAAAACGTGGTAACTGGAAAGAAACCGACACGATAGCAGACACACAGCTGCCTTATCATATTGTACCACAGTCTAGTGTCAAGAGTGTAAACATGAAGTGTGGGGCAGTGGACCTTGACACTAGACAGAAGAACTGGTAACGTGGTCACCATAGTTGAGAACCCTGAGAAAATTCGTAATTGAGAATGGCAGGAGTTGTAATTAGCTCCTTGCCAGGATCCTGGCCAGGAGTACGCGACCAGTTTATTCCACAATGAGGTTCATGGCAATCAGTCATGGAGGGGCAACTCCTGAAGATCTTCCCCATGTAAATGGAGGATCCCTAATTTATCAGACTGAGACAGTGGAAAGATCTACACATAGATCCCATCCCACTACAAAAATGTTTATAATGTCCCCGTCTACAATGAATAAAGTGAACTAGTTTTTAGTCAAAGATCTTCTGGGTGTGCCCGTCTTAATGAGCTTTAACACTCCAGGGAAGAGTTTAACCCCCTAAGCTTTAGTCCCTGCACCTCAATGCTGTCGATAAGCCAAGATCAAGCCTTGACCTAAGCCACTATCTGCTTGATAGCTCTGGCTCCATCTTCTAACTGCCACTGCTTTTCGAGGGCAGTGGTAGCTGCAGAAGAGGTCCAGCAGCCTGCCTTCTTCAGGCTTTCCCTCAGCATCCTATCTTGCTCCAGCTTCCCCTGCGAGAGATCTAGCCAGGCTAAAGATTCTCCTTAGGCTGCATCCCTTTATGCAGAACAGAAGTGAAGCAGAGCAGTACTGAATGGCTATTAGGTTATGAATCCTCAGTTTCCATTCTCCTGACTCACCTCCTTCAGCAAGGCTCCCCTTCTCCAAGGTTCTGCAACTTTTCCAAATTGTACCTCCAGCTAGGGACCACATATTAAGACATATGAGTATGAGCATATGCAGGACATTTCACATTTAAAACACATATCAATTACTAAAGATATTTCTTAATGTAATTTTAAATAATTACACTTTGCAGCATGTGGCATAGTATTGAGAATTTCATCTTCCTTCCCTTTAACATTTCCTTTTGTTCTCATTTCCAAGTGATGCCAACCTTTTCTTTCAACTTTTCAAATCTTTTTTTCTTGATTTATCTTGCTATATTTCTACCCTCTTTAACCACTTCTAAAGCCTGTTTTACTTTTACTTATTTATTTTTAGATCACAGATTATTTTTCATGGTTGCCATGGGTTTTGTTATAATTTAATAGATTAATGATGTAATGTTAAAGGTTGTTCCATCTGAGACGGGGCGGTTGTTTTTCTTTCGAATTCATGGATATAGTTGCATTAAGTCAACTATAAAAAATACTGTGAGTAATATTACTCTCTGTTTGTGGTTGTCCTGTTATGCTGGGCAGGTCACAATTATCATAAGAATCATTTGTGGGTTCCTGTAAATTATTCAGTGCCATTGCATTCATCCATTTCTTTTCAGATATAAAGGAAAAACCTAATGATTGGATTTCATAGTTAAGGGAAGGTTTCTATACATATCAGATGTGTACTTAATCCATCTGGTAACACATTGACCTTTATCCTCAGTGCTACATGATGTACACTCTGGAACCATAGAGAGTGAAAGTCTCTTCACCCTCTGCCTCTCTCTGTCTCTCTCTGTCTCTCTCTGTCTCTCTCTGTCTCTGTCTCTCTCTGTCTCTGTCTCTGTCTCTCTGTCTCTGTCTCTGTCTCTCTGCCTCTCTCTGCCTCTCTCTATCTCTCTGTCTCTCTCTGTCTCTCTGTCTCTCTGTCTCTTTCTCTGTCTCTCTGTCTCTGTCTCTGTCTCTGTCTCTCTCTCTCTCTCTCTCTCTCTCTCTCTCTCTCTCTCTCTTGGTTCTTTTGGTGAATTTCATATCAGGTAGAGAAATCCCACTCATCTTCCCTTTCCCTCATACCCACCTCCACCCTTGCAACTTTCTGCCTAGAGAGAACAATAAATCTTTTGGAAATTGTACTTTGTCACAGTGTATCCCAGAGTACTTGCTGTTGTCCACATTTCTTGGTTTGTCAATGTTCATTGCAATAACTCCTTGGTCTGAAATGAGGGTGCAGCCTCTGGCGTCTCCTCATCTTTCAAAACTGGAACCTTACTAGGACTCCTCTAGGATATCCTGATGTTGCACTGTGTCATAAAGGTCCTGTAGTTTTGGGATCTGGAGGACCAGCCTCTTCAGGTATTTTAGCAGTTGATGAAAAGGACAGATGTTGGGATGGGCCAACTCAGTGCTCTGGATCTGGGCCTGAGTCGTATCTGAGATGGTCAGCTTGCCTAATTGTATGCTCTCCTGCAACCCCTATAAACAGGGCCAACTCTACCCTGCTTGCCCAAATGGGGTGGAGGGCCTGTTTTTCCAATTGTTGCAACCACTGAGAGTCATGGCCATTTCTCCCACTCTCAGTTTCCAGGAGCGAGCTCTCTAGTCTGCCATAGTTAGTAAGGGATAAGGGAGGGGATGTCACTCACTTAACCAGTCTGTCACACAGCAGACAAAAGGCAGTGCCAATACTCCTGTACTAGAGCTCTTTGGGCTTAAGCTCTTACCTGCAACCACTGTATCCAGGGACAGCTCTACTTTGCTGCCCGGGTGAAATGCAGTGCCTACTTTCCTGAGTTCTACAGTAGGTAAGAGGCAAGGAGAGCTCTCCTGCTCTAATGACTGTTGGGTAAGCTCTCCTGACTGCTCTTAGGTAGCCAGGTTGTAGAGCAAAGGACAACTCTTTCTTGCCCATGTCACCACATGGCAGACAAGTGTCAGGGTCAGCTCTCTCATGACCATGCCCTCTCAGCAAGCTCTGCTGCTCCCCAACTACCAGAATCAGCTGGACTCTGCTGCCTATGCAAGGTGCCGAGCCCTTGAGAGAGTATTTCTTACTGTCTGGTCATGTGATAGATGAGAAAAAACCTTTTCTCTTTCCTACACAAATTGTTGTTTCTGAATCTAGATCCGTGTACTATTATCATTTGTTTATCTTCTGTGGATTTAATTTTTTATTAGTTTTAATTCTGTGTGCTGGCATGTGGTGTGCCTACATGAGTGAAGGTGTCAGCAGAGGCTATAGGTAGGCATCGGACACACTGGAGCAGGAGTTGCAGACTATTAGACCCACAAGTGGGAGCTGGAAACCACACTTAGGCTTTTTCAAAGGTAAGTAGGTGCTCTTAATCACTGAGATATCACTCCAACTGTTTTTGCTGGGTTTAGTGCCCTGTGATAATTCTAAGAGCTTGCTCAGTGTGAAACTTCTATAGCTGTCTTTTTTTTTTTTTTAAGAAATCTATGTTCACTCCATCACAGCCATGTTCCTCATTTGTTCAAATGTACTTGTACTCTTTTACTGTTTTTAGATGTTCCCATGTTAGCCATATCATTCTATCCATATCCAGTGATATCTTATGTAATTATTTCTGTGTTTGGCTCAATCTTAATGTCTAGGAATGTTACCTTTTGGTTTGCTCTTTGGTTAACTTTTACTTTTACCAATTTCCTCTTTCAAAAGTCTACTTTTAGAAACAGATTTGTGTTGCATGAGTTCCTCTCTGGGAAGGAAAGCTCAGTCCACATCCACACTTACCACAGCTCTGTGAACCTAACACTCAGCTGCCAATCCCAGTACGCATTGGAAATGGAAAAGGTGGACACTAATGCTTGTTAGCCTGTAGCTGGCCTGTTCTATCTTTGTCCCAGCGTTTCTGTGAAGAGACTATAGAGCACAGCCATCTAAAGCATCTTCATGTTCCTATCCCGGGTGCCAACTCCTTTCTTCTCATTTACTGTGTACTGGCTTTTTCAAAAGTCAGTCTGAAATGGTTGAAGAGCTATAGGAACGGAAGATAGTCATTGTCACCACATCACATGCCAACTCAGCCCATTCATTTTCCTGATGCCACTTTCCCAGGAAAATCCTTGGGACTTCTCAAACATTTGTCTCACTCAGAAATAAAGGAAGGCAGTGTCTCTAGGTTTCAGTAGGTGTGTCAAGTGATCTTGAAGCCATTTCTTCATGGTGTCAGAAAAAATAAGCTCTGTTCATGATCTCTCACGATGGGCATTTTACATTACAAACTTTACTTTCCCTGGGCTATGGACATTTGTCTTCAGATCTCTCTGGTTTTGCTAGTTGTTAGCATAGTAAAATACTTTCCTAAAAGGTGATCCATCTCTCTCTCTATTAAAACCCATTCTTTCCACAAACCTAATAAGCCTGTGCTGCCTTTGTCCTGTGTGATTGGTGGGCTGAGGACAGGGGTTTTGTATTCCAAGTCTTTTACTCCTTGTGGATGGGCAGTTGAGCTCTGTGTGGCATGGCCACATTGCTCACTGATACTCCCCTGAGTCCAACACACAATCAGCTGTCAGAGAAGAAGCCCAGATGGAGTCTTGATATGTATAAATAATCTGTTCACTCCCCCTAATACTGCTCCTCATAATGTCCTTTTTGCAGTGTTCCTTCCTGATGTATTTGTCCTAAGGGACTCCTACAAATGTGAGGAGTTGGTGACCGGGTTCAGGGTTAGTCCTTTCAGCTAAACATTTCCTGCCAACCATAAAATGATTGTTCTGCTATTACTGTTTCAGAGTTAGAACTTCTAGAGTTTAGATTTCATGCTTTTGATACATCCCAGGAAAACTTACATTCAACTTGGGACTAGCTTGGTGAGCTTCTTCAGCTCAGACCAAGACAAAAGTTGCAAGACAAATGAGGTCAGGAGCTGCTTCCTTGAGCAGACATGTGAGTAGAGGGTTCCCATGGCTGCCTATGATTTCCTGACAGTTATTAGCAGCTGTGATCCACCCTTAAGTAGCAGAGAGCTGCCCAGTTGTTGTATAGGCCAGAGGTTGATGTCTGGTATCTTTATTAGGATTTCTACCTTGCTTGTTGAAACAAGGCTTCTTCCTGAATGTGTAGCTTACAGAGTAGTTGTTAAATCCCCAGTACCTCCATGGCTTTGCCTAGCTAGCACTGTGTTTACAGTCGTGCCGCAGCACATTCAGCACTCATGCTTTTATTTATTCATTTGAAACCAGCAGAGTTCAGAGATGAACCCAAGTACCAAATCAAAGTCTAAAGCAAATCAAAATGAGGACATTTATATTGTGAAATTTACTGTTTGTCCACATATTTACATGGTTTAGAAATAACATCTGAACAGAATTGGAAGAATCAAGTAATGAAATTACTGCACTATTAAAATCATCTGGTTGAAGAGATTGGAGAGATTGATTAAGAGCATATACCTCTTTTAGATAAAAAATAGTTTCAATTCCCAGACTTTACTCTTGGTGGGTCACAAGTTCTTATAACTCTGCTCCAAGGAATCCAGTGTCCTGTTCTGCAATCTGTAGGCACCTGCATTCTTATGCATATACCCCAATAAATACATACATAAAAACATAATTAGAAATAATAAATCAATATTTTAAAAAACTGTGTTGTGCTCTTTTAAACTAGTAAGCCTTGGTGTTTGTTCTGCAATTACAATGTACTCTTATGTTTTGACCATTTGTAGCACTATCCCGATGTTTAATAATTACATGCTCTTGGCTTGAATCTTCCCACAGGTATACAAATGGAAAGTGGTGAATGATAATTTGCTTAACCAATGGCCTAGAAAGCTAGACTGGACCAGACTGCTATGGCTATGAAACCAATGATGTGTTTTATATTGTCATTCAAAAGCAATATCCCATCACCTGCTCTCATCCTGAATTGGTACAAAGCTATTTCTAGGCTTCCCATTTATTCTTTCAGCCAATGAGTATTCATCTTTTTTTATTCTCTAGAAAAGGTGGTAAACCACAGTTTCTCCCTAAATAAAGTGAGTCAGATTTTGATGCAGTATTATTTTATGTCCTTCTTTCATATCCTCTGTGTTGACAGAACCTAAAAAGGTATCACCTTGCAGGGACTTTTCAGCCCCATTTTAAAATGCATCTTCTATTTTTAATTAAAAGTAAGAATAAAGTTTAAAATTTCTATTTCTGGGCAATTCTGTGATACAATGGATATTACATGGGACTTGTAAAATTTCTATTAAAAATTAAAAGGTTCTATATACCTCTTAAGCCCACTTTTTGTAAATATTTAAATTTGCACAGGACTCCCTTCCAATTTTTTCTAATACTTCACAAAACTATGAATTTTATGTGTTTTATGTATACATCTGTATGATGTCTGCATGTGTGCAGGCCCACATGTGTGTTATGGTTTTTGTGGACATGTTATCCATGAATGTGGAAACCCAACATTGGTATCTACCATCTTCCTTGGTCACTATCTACCTCAGATAATGAATCAGAATTTCTCATGTGAACTCAGAGTCTGCATGCTTATGGGATGCTCTATCTCTCCCTCCTGGTAATTGCACAAAGGCTGTAATGTCTGCTAAACACTTATGAATTCTTGGTATTTGTATTAGTCAGGGTTCTCTAGAGTCACAGAACTCATGGTAGCCTCTATATAGTAGAGGAATTTATTGATGACTTACAATCTGTAGTCCAACTCCCAATAATGGGCAGCAGCAGCAGCTGTGAATGGAAGTCCAAGGATCTAGCAGTTCCTCAGTAGCACAGGCAACCAGGCAGAGCAGAGAGAGCCTTCCTTCTTCCAATGTCCTTATATAGGTCTCCAGCAAAAGTGTGGCCCACATTAAAGGTGTGTGCCACCACACCTTTAATCCCACATGACCTTGAACTCAGAGATCTTCCTGTCTTAATCTTCTGGGATTCATAGCCACTATGCCTCAAGATCTCCATACCAAGATTCAGATCTGAAACTTGTTTCTCTCAGCCTCCAGATTAAGGCCACAGGTGAGTCTTCTAATTCTGGATTGTAGTTCATTCCACATATAGTCAAATTGACATCCAGGAATAGCCACTACAGTATTCAAATTTAGGTCTTCATATTTGAAAGGGGCCTGCCTTACCCTCTGAACCATCAACCCATCTCTGTATTTTACTTTATTAAAAATTAAATTTTCCAAGGATATACTATGAAACATATGCAAGGGGCTTTTGAATGTTTCAAGAATTTATAATTTTGAACATTATTATTTTTTCATTAATCTTAAATTTAATAGGATGGGAGCAAAGAGAGTGAAGGAGAAAGAGATATAGATAGATAGATAGATAGATAGATAGATAGATAGATAGATAGATAGATAGATAGATGGATGGATGGATGGATGGATGGATGGATAGATAGATAGATAGATAGATAGATAGATAGATAAATGCATTTTTATATATTTACATCAATGGAAAGTGTCCCTTGCAAAGTAGATGTAAACATGGTCTCTGAAGCTGATTTCTATGGATACTTTTAATTGATGGAGATGTACAGATGTATCTCAAGTACAGCCAATTCTCGGTCAAGTGCTTTTCCATATTTAATGAGTGTTTTTTAAAGGGAAACTGGAATTATTTCCTGAACTGGCTGCCTCATGTGATCTGTGTGTCCCTTGGCACCATTAATGCTAGTCTGTCATCATCATGATAACAAGGCTTCAGGTAACTTCAGCAGCTAAGATGCCATGAATCAGGATCCCACAAGAAGCTTCAAGTAGGAGATAGCCCCAGGTCTTTGAGAGGGGCTATCAGAGAAGAACAAGGGACCAGCAGCAACAGGCCTCCACAGAAGACTGTGTAGAGTGGCTTTTGGTGTTTGGGGGTCCATGTGTACTTACTTGTTCATTTGTTTTTATAAAAGATTGTTTCTCTTGATCTCTGGTTCTTGGAAATACAAGCACTCAAGTTATAGTCTGATATATAATATCTCAGTGCATGCTGGTTTTGATGTGTGCTCATTTTTTCATAATTATTACAATTGATTTTTGAGCCTAATGAAAAGTGTAGCAGACAGCTTGCGTTGAATGGACATAGCCCTGGGTTCCATTTCCAAAACTTCCCAAAGTTGATTTCTTTGTATCGTCAAGAGTTGGCCAATTATATTTTACTCAGATGTTAAATTGTTTCTACTCTACAGTCTGATGACCCCATTCAAGCCTCTGTGCTGGAAAAAAAAATGCTATATGAGTTCTACCTGCTAGCAGGCATTGATCTAGAAAACCTGTAGGCATTTTGTAAATATTTCCCTGCCCAATGACCTATGGCCTGTAGCTCATTGACTTTGATTCCTTTCTGTTGTGGTGCTAAGATACTCTGATGAAATGCAACTTAATAAAGAAAGAGCTTATTTTAGCTTGTGGTCTATTAAGGAAGTCACAGGAACAATGCCCTGAAGTAACTGGTCACATTCGCAGTAATAAATACATGGATGCTTAGAACTACTCTTGTTTACTTTTACATAGTACAGAGCCTGAAGCTCAAGAATGATTGATGCTGCCTGCTTCCAGGCTGCCTCTACTAAAGTCAATTAAGCAATAAGAACATTGTCCGATAAGAGTGGCCACAGGATCTGGATATTCCCTAATTGAGGGTCCCATACTAGGTGATTCTACATTGTTCCACTGACAATTCAAACTACTGTGTTCATGAATCCTTAGGCAAAGGAGAAATGAGAAAGTATGTGTCTGTATCATTTTTACCAAGCAGACTGCTGCCATCCAGTTTACTTGGCACCCCTGCTCCCAGAAAGCAGCCATAAATATTAAGTTTTCACATAGCTCAATAATTCTGGTCATGAGAAATGGCTCAGGGGTCGACTTCATTTGCTGCTGCATCAGTGGGTAGCTTGCTATTGCCTAGAACTCCGGGTTCAATGCCCTCCCTCTCCTAGCAATCACCTATATACGTGAATACTGACAAATTTATGCACAATTTAAGATAGACTAAACCTCCCTGGATGAGTGGACTCTTGTCAGTCAGGCTTGGAAGCCGCTCCATCTTATTCCAAAATCATTCTTCCTATCCTGCTTTGTTAAGATATGGCCCAGGTTAAATTCTTCACCACCTAGGCCCTGGCATTTCCACTGATTCTTCCCTGGAGTATTATAAGGCTTTTAATGTTTTTTTTTTTTTTCTCCACTGTGCCTCATAGGTTCTACCAGGTTAACAAATTCTATTACATAATTGCCTTCACACAAAATGTTTTATAATTTGAAGCCTAAAAAAGTAAAGAGAGTACCTTTTTATCTTTGGTCACCCAGATTCTAGTACCTTGATTAACAGTCACATAGTTACTAATGTGTGTTATATTAATGAATGATCAAATGAGCTGATATACTAATAAAGCATTTTATTTAAAACCTTAATTCTAATAATTTCTATGTTGTTTCTGGGAAAAATAAACCAACAAAATAATGCAATTATTAACTAATGAAATATATTCCTAAGTATACTGACAACCAAGTAGATTAGAGGCCATCCTACTCAATAGCATACGACATCTTGATAATGTCTTCTTTAGTCTTCTTAGCCTTAAAGTTAATATTATAAGAAGTGAATGTGCATATAGCTAACACTCCTGATTAGTTTGTACATCTCATGTATATTTATTCAAGAAGAAAATCAAGCACAAGTGACTACATAATGGTTTAAATAACACCCCCTCACAAAAGATACTTCAAAACAAACTAAATTCTGCAGTGGATACATGTGACTTTCATCTGGAAAGGAACCTTTTTCTTATTCACTTGATAAAAATAGAGAACAAAGGTGTAAATATCAGGTTATTTGCTCTGCTCTAAAACTGACAGCAAGGATCTCTACCTTGCTAAAGCCAGAGAGGAATTCCATGTGAACAGAAAGGAGTTTGGCTTATGTAAAGTAGGGCATGGGTGATAACTCCTAGGCTCTTCTGAGACATCTGTCTGGTTATTCCCAGTGTTACTGCTGAAAGTCATGATTCCTATCCTTCCCTAAATACAGCCTGGTTAACACTGAAATTCGGTTGATGTTCTCTATGTATCTCAGTGAATTATCCCCATCCTGGACTTTTATTTTTTTGTATGGATGTGAGGTATTAAATTCCATTCAAGATTACCTCTTTCTATTTGTATTTGTATACCTGAGTGTAAGTACATATTTATGTCTCCTTTTGTTTCAACCTTTGTTTAAATGTCTACACATAATTCCATGTTAATTTTCCTGTTTAGTTCTATGTCTTTGAAAATATTTACATGTAGCTACATGCTGTAGCACTGATTCTGAAGACCTAATCCTGAGAAATGAGAAAATAAACCAATAATTGAGTGAAATTAAACTCATATCAAAATCTATAGAATGTTGTTCATGTACATAAGTGCATGTGTATGTGTGTGATTGGGGGGATATGTACATTCAATATGAGTGTATATGTGTCTGCATATACAAAAGGAGGTCAGAGGATAACCTGGGGTGAGATTCCTCAGGTACCTTCTATTTTCAGTTTGAAATAGGAACTTTTATCAGCCCGAAGCTTTGTGACTAATTGGCCAGCAAGCTTCTTCGGATCCACCTGTCGACAATTCCCATCACACTATCTCTATAACTAAAAGTTCATGTCACTATGTCAGGCTTTTATGTGTGTTCTCAGTATCGAACTGAGGTCCTGATAATTGCAACACAAGCATGTTCTTGCTGATCAGTCCCTGTAGTCTAATTTAAACAAATCTGTGGGGTTTTTTTTTGACATGCCATAGCTTTCTTAATTGATTCAAGAGTGGAGAATAGAGTTTAAATGCAGCTATCCAGACTCAGTTGATATAATAAATAAAACAGGTTTTTTTCTAGCATTCAGATTTGACTGCGTATTGTGAACCACAGTCACGTGCAGACTTGTGAAAGCATAAACCTCTGTTCCAGGCATTTGAAATTCTAGCAAGGTCAACATGGGCCATGACTGCAAGTCTGAGTTCCATCTGGGAACGACTGATCTGAGATGCCTTGTCTCCAGATGCCTGAGCCCAATGCGCTCATGGCTTTCACTTGGACATGCTATTGAAAACATGGGGAACGTGCCAAATGTTATCAATCCAGAACCTAGATTCCGGCTGGTAGACAACTGTCCGTCAACGAAATTTCAAGGGAGGAACTGCGCTGGGATGAAACCACCGTAATGGCAGGTAAGCACTGACTCCAAATTTACCTTGGGAAAATGCTGGAGGCAAAAGGCGTGTGATGCAAGGCTGCAAGATGATATTCCTCCAGAGTAAATAAGAAGAATGCATATTCCCTTCCAAACATGAATTCTAGGACCAATCTGCCAAAGCTAAGCTGGAAGATTTATACAAGGAGATAAAAGCAGCAGAATCATCCGGAATTTTGAGAGCATCATATGCTTATGAATGATGTTGTAAGAAAACCCAGGTTTTAGGTAGTTATTCTGACTTACTTGGGGAAATTATGCCTTGTTGTGGTGTTACACTTCAAAGCTGGTCTTTTCAACTGTTGCCCCTTTTCTGGGACTTGCCAAACTCACCATCTTATATGTCTTGTCTTACAGTGCTACCCCTGAACTCTCAAGCACAGTGTCACAGACTTACCAAGATTGGGCCCAATCACCTTCTCTTATGGAACATGCATCTCCAGTCTGCACCCTCCTTGAGCATCCATAGGCATTTCATGGACACTGTGAAGGGGAGGCTTTTTCTTCAGTAGCATAATTGTTCCTAAATCACATACTTTAATTTAAATAACAATTCAGCTACGCTCATGCAGCCAATCTTAATTTAACTCAAAATTAAAAGATAAGAAACAGGAGAGGGACTAAGTGCAACAAAACAAAGATACAGAAAACAAAAGCAGATCAGCAAAACAGAAAAACATTGGGTCAGTGGGAGTGTAAAGAGATCAACAGATGGTAATTGGGGTTACTATGTTATGATATTATTTACATGCATGAAAACAGCATATTTAAAACTCAGAGTCATATTTAATTTCAGAGTTAAGGTTATGTCTTAGTGAGTAAATGGTCTCCAGACTAAACCTAATAACCTACTTCAATCCTCTTAATATGCAGCGTGAAAGGAGAATCCCAACTTCTTCTCACCTTTATATACATGCTCCTCTCAATTAAATAAATACATGTAAATATTATGGATAAACATTGTTTTGTGTAATTCATATGTGAATAAAATTTGAAGACGCAAACTTTTAATGTAATATAGTTTATGAAATGTAAGAATTAGCAACTATAGTATGACAAAAAGATAGTTTAAATAGTTTGGCATAAATAACCACAATTCTGCTTGCTAATATACCCAGTTGGTATGTGTATATTCTGAAACACCAGGTTTGGAAAACAACCCTAGCGATCTGTACAGGGTGAAATTTTAACTCCTTTTGCTGCTGAGAATGTAGGCAAGAGGAATTGAATGCCAGACACTTTGGAGTTTATGTTTTCTCCATTCTCACTTGTGACAAGGAAAGCAATACATCCTTCAGTGGCATCATAAAGTGAAAATCAACAAGACATGCACAATTTACTAGGCAAATCAAAGTACCCTCCTAGGGGGGTTTTGATAATGAAAGATATTCATCTACCTCATTCATCTCAAAATCAAATTAACAGCCTCAGGGGAAAAGCTCCCCGAAGTATTAACATTACTCATTTTGCATATATACATAATACAATACGTCTTGGAATTGAGACATGTTTTTTTAACTGAGCAACATGAAATGATAAAGAAGCTGAAAGATGAACTAGACTGGGCTTAACGAGTACATTTCAAGCTTGTCAAATTTACATATTTTAAGGTTATAATTTCTCATTAAAAAGTGATATGTATGTTGGGTTCGGGGAGGGCTTAGACTTCAATGTCAGTGGTGTTTCTTAGGTTCTCTTTACTTGGAATTTTTGAGACATATTCTCTCACTGACCTAAACTCTCCAATCAGGCAAGCCTGGCTGGCTGGCTAGTGAGATGGCAGGATCTGCTCATCTCTTATCTCCCCAGGGTGGGATTTGTAGCAGTCTTTACACATGTGCTGTGGATCAAGCTTGAGTCCTCATACTTGCGTAGCAAGCACCTGGACCACATCTCATGGAATGAAGCCAACCATAGTTACGGAAGGGTTTTCTGTCTCAATAAACCTTATTTTCAAGCTCCCTCACAGACACACCCAGAAGTTTGTTTCCATGGTGATTCTGGAGACCTTAAGGTTGACAATCAATGAGTACTAACCACCAGAGCTTCCTTCTGTTGATATTCTCAAAAAAATAAATTTATAGACACACTAGGCTTAAGGAGTGAGTAACAAACACTGTGTGATATTTTGAGGGTATAGAGGTACACTGAGGACAGAGGTACACTGTACATGGTCCCCTGGCATCCATTATCTGGGCTTTTCTTTCAGTCACCAAGAGCTTTATGGTACCCCCAGAGCATCTGGCTTCTGCATGGGTAACCAGATTGGAACCCTGTCTCACCAATCTCTTCCCAGTTGGGTCTGCCTGAAACATAGGCTGTAGAGGTGAGATGTGCCCAGTCCCCTGACCTCCATTGTCTGAGTTTGGGCTTGCCCTGAAGTTCTGAGGATCTTTACTGGACCTCCAAGGAGGCCTGCCTGCATAGGGGCAGGGGAGGGTAAGGACTTAGAACCTTGCACAAACAATCTTTTGCCAGTGGGGTCTGTTTGAAATATAGCCAGCATAGTTAGGTCCCCTGAACTCCACTGTCTGCCCCACAACTCCCCTTGCTGCGAAGTCCTGCATGGTTATGTGAATGTGATGGTATGACATGGATTCCCACCCCTGAAACAGACCCAGTAAGGTGTTGGCGTCCATGAGTGTTGACAGTTGCTGGGCATGAGGGTTGTTTGCATATGTTTCCCCTTAAGGAAATATTCTCCCTGCCATGGTTATCAGGGAATGTCTTTTCTGCCAAGATTAACGAATACATGATAATCAGAGACAGCATGAGTCTGGAGGGTGAGTGTGTGCCTAGTGTCTCAGCAAAATGATAAATGATGAGACCTTTGACAAATCCCCTAAAAGTCTGTGGAAAGGAACTCTAAAAACATAAGTTGAAAAATATATAATTTCTCATCTATGCAAAATATAATAATGCAGTATGAACTGTATAAGGAACTTCATGGAAGTAGTAAAACAGAAGCAACTGCTCTATGAGCCAACTTGTCTGAAAGATATTAAGGAAAGAGATTAAGAGATGTAGGGAGTAATGATCTCAGGACAAGATCCCACCCAGATAAGTATATAGATTGTGCTTACAAAGGCAGTTCATTTGCAATGTTAAGAAAAAAAGAAAAAAGAATGTGTTTGATGTAATTTTCTAAGAATCATGGGGATGGTGTTAGGAGATGCTTATTTGTGAAATTACCAAAGCAGAACCTGAATTGAATTGATATATAAATGAGACTGGACATTTGCTTTGAAAGAGATGAGTGACTGAGCTCTCTGGGGAGATTTTTAATACATTTTTCAAGCAAGAGAGCTGGCTGGAGTAGAAAGCTCTCTGGAAAGTTATACTGAACAGAACAGGGGTGTTCATCAAGGCTGAGGTTTGTGACCCAGAAGAGAGGAACTTCCTTCAGGCAGTAAGAGGAAGGTTTGAGATAACCATCAAATTTTCTTTCGATATCCTTGATTGTGCCTTAGGGTACAAATGCCGTTGTACCAGTCAATGCCTGATATATAACATCCCTATTTTCTTTTCTTCTGGAGGATAATTTTTTTCTGACCTCCTCCTTATATTTTCACCACTCATAACAACCACTTCTTCCCGGAACCACTCTCCAAGCTGAGGTTGATCCTTGGCACTCTACTTTCCTGAGAAGAAATGTTGTCATCAGGATAATCCAGCCAACAATAACTGGAGGAAAAGATATCCAAGGACACAATAAGAACACAAACTATCAAGAAGACCCAGGGCAATATTGTACCACCAAAGACCAGCTGTCCTGCTATAGCAACTCCTACATATCCTAAGGAAACTGAAGCATAAGAAGACACTTGTATAAAGATTATAGAGACCTTTAAAGAGAAAATGAATGAATCTATTAAAGAAATGCAGGAAAATCCATTCAAACAGGTACAGGTATTAAAAGAGGAAGTTAGTAATTACAAGGAATTACAGGGAAATACAATCAACAGATTATGAATATGAGTAAAACTGTGGAAGACCTGAAAACAGAAATAGAAGTAACAAGGGAAACACAAACTGAGGAAATCTTGAAAATGGAAATCCTAGGAAAGTCAACAGAAAATACAAATATAAACATCTCCAACAGAATATAAGAGATGAGAGAAAAAAATCTCAGGCATACAAGATACCATAGAAGAAAGTGGTACATCAGTCCAAGAAAATAAAAATATTACAATTTCATGACACAAACATCCAGGAAATGTGGGACACTATGAAAAATGACTCAAGAAACAAGCTTTAGTAGCAAGTATAATATCATAAGATATTATAAGATATAAGACAGAATTTCAACTAAAATTAATCATAGGAGATAGGAAAGGACACTTTCACCATGGATTGAAGCTGGATTTCAACAACAAAAGAAACAACAGAAAACCCATGTATTCATGGACACTGAACAATTCTCTGTTTACTATGGGTTAAGGAAGAAGTTAAAAAAGAAATTAGGACTTCCTAGAATTCAGTGAAAATGAGCTGAGCGCACAACATACCCAAACATGTGGGACACAATGAAAGTAGGGCTAAGAAGAAAATTCATAGCACAAAATGCCCTCATAAAGAAATTGGAGAGGCAAGTTCATACCAATGACTGTTTTTATAAAAGTATATCTGAAAGCTCTAGAAGAAAAAGGAGACACACTCAAAAGAAGTAGAAGGCAAGAAATAATCAAACTCATGGTTGAAATTAATCAATTAGAAACAAAGAGAATAATACAAAGAATCAGTGAAAGCAAGAGATAGTTCTTAGAGAAATTCAACAAGATAGACAAATTTGTATTCAAACTAACTAAAAGACAAAAAGATATTACCAAAATTAACAAAATAATAAGTGAAAAGGGAGATATAACAAGAGACAATGAGGGAATTCAAAGAATTACTTACTTCAAAATCCTGTATTCCATAAAATTGGAAAATTGACATGAAATGGATAATTTTCTAAAAAGATACTACTCAACAAATATAAATCAAGGTTAGATAAACTACACAAATTGTCCCATAAACCATAAGGAAATAGAAGCAGTCATTAAAACGCTCCCAACCCCCCCCCCCCCAAAATGTGCAGGACTATTCAGTTTTAGCACAGAATTCTATCAGAGTTTCAAAGAGCTAATAACAATACTTCTCAAAACATTACATCAAATAGAATCAGAAGGATCATTGCCATAAAACTCACTCTATGAGGCCACAGTCACTCTGATACTTACACCACACAAAGACTCAACAAAGAGAATTTAAGACCAATTTTTCTTATAAGCATTGATGCCAAAATGCTCAGTAAAATGCTCTCAACAGAAATCCAGAAACACATCAAAAACGTCCCCCACCTTGACCAAGTAGGCTTCATCTCAGTGACCCAGGGGTGGCTCCATATATAAAAATCCATCCACACAGGCCACCATATAAACAGACTGAAAGAAAAAAATAGTCATGATTAAGTCCTTTGATACTGAACAAGTCCAACGTATCTTCATGCTAAAAGTCTCAGGGAGATCAGGAATACAAGACACATACCTAAAAACAATACATGTGGCAAGCTAACAGTCTGTCTCAAATTAAGTGGAGTGAAAATTTAAGAAATGCCATTAAAATCAGGAATAAATCAAGGCTGTCTATTCTCTCCTTGTATTTTTAATATAATTTTTAATATCTCCCTATATTTTCATAACAACAATATGAACTAACTAGTACCCTCAGAGCTCCCAGGGTCTCAACCACCAACCAAGGACTGCACATGGAGGGGTCTGATTGTTCTGGCAGCATGTGTATAGTAGAGGATTGCAAATTCGATCTTCAATAGGAGGAGAGGACCTTGGCCCTGTGAAGGTTCTGTGCCTGCCAGGGCCAATAAGTGGGAGAGGGTGGGGTAGCAGGCATGGGGTTTGTTCTTGTATTTGTTTGTTTGTTTGTTTGTTTGCTTGGAGGGGGAACTGGGAAAGGAGAAATTTACGTGTAAATAAAGAAAATATCAAAATAAATAAATAAATATATAAACAAAAAACAAAAACAACTAAAGTAAATCAAGGGGATACATTGATAATATGACAGTAAACATAAGTAACCCCAGCATTTCTACCAGAGGACTGCTACCTTTGATAAATACCTTCAGCAAAGTGGCTAGATACAAAATCAACTCGATGAAATCAGTAACTTTCCTTTATATGAATGATAAACAGGCTGAAAAAGAAGTTAAAGGAACAATATTTTTTACAATAGCCACAAATAATACAAAATATCTTGGTGTACCTCTAATCAAGCAAGAAAAAGATCTGTATGAATAGTACTTCAAACCCCTGAAGATTAAAATTGAGACCAAGAAATAAACCTGCTTGCCTATACACACTTGATTTTTTTACAAAGATGACAAAACTATCAAAACTATTCAATGGAAAAGGGAGAATATCTTCAGAAAATGTGCTGATCTAATCAGATATTTCCATATAGAAGAATGCAAATAGATCCATATTCATCACACTGGGAAAATCTCAAGTTCAAGTGGATCAAAGATCTCAATGTAAAACCAGATATATTAAATCTAATAGACCAGAAAGGAGGGAATAGCCTTCAAGTCATTGATTCAGGACATAAACTATTGAAGAGAATACTAATGACTAAGGAACTAAGATCAACAATAAATAATACATTATCAAATTCAATAGCTTCTTTAAGTTTAGGACACCATTAATGGGACAAAACAATAGCCTACAGATTGGGGAAAATTCTTCATTAACCCTACATCTCACAGAGGGCTAATACCCAAAATATAGCGATGGAATCAGAACAATATCACCCGGAGTGAAGTGACCCAATCATAAAAGAACACACATGGTATACACTCACTGATAAGTACATATTAGCCCCAAAGCTCAAAATACTCAAAATACAATTCACATACCACATTAAGCTCAAGAAGATGGAAGACCAAAGTGTTGATGCTTCAGTCTTTCTTAGAAGTGGAAACAAAATACTCAAGGGAGGAAATATGGATACAAAGTGTGGAGCAGAGATAGAATGAAAGGCCATCCAGAGTCTGCCCCACCTAGGGATTCATCCCATATACAGACACCAAACCCAGACACTATTGTGGATGCCAAGAAGTACTTGTTGACAGGAGCCTGATTCAGCTGTCTCTTGAGAGATTCTGCTAGAACCTGACAAATGCAGAGGTGGATGCTTGCAGCCAATCATTAGAATGAACTCAGGGTCCCCAATGGAAGAGTTCGAGAAAGGACTGAAGAGCTGATGGAGTTTGCAAACCATAAGAAGAAAAACAATATCCACCAATCAGACACTCCAGAGCTCCCAGGCTCTAAACCACCTACCAAAGAGTACACATGGAAGGACCCATGGCTCCAGCTGCATATGTAGCAGAAGATGGTCTTGTAAGACATCAATGGGCTGTGAGGACCTTGGTCCTGTGAAGGCTCAATGCTACAGTGTAGGGGAATGGCAGGGTGTAGAGGAGGGAAAAGGTAGGTGGGTAGGTGGGGGAACACCCTCATAGAAGCAGGGGGAAGGAGCATGGGATATGGAGTTACTGGAAAGGGAATCATATTTGAAATGTAAATAAATAAAAAATAAATAACTCAAGAAGCTTGACACAGACCACACAAATAACCCAGTTAAAAATGGAGTACGTAGCTAACCAGTGAATTCTCAAAAGAGGAATATTGAATATCACAGCTAAGTAGAGAATTCTCAACAAAGAATGTCCACTAGCCAAGAAACACTTCAAGAAATAATCAAATTCCTCAGTCTTCAAAGAAATGCAAATCAAAAATACTCTAAAATACTACCTTACACACCTAAGAATGACTGAGATCAAAACTCAAGTGACAGCACATGCTGGCAAGGAAATGGAATGGAGGGGACACTATTACATTTGCAGTGGAAGTACACACTTGTACAGCCACTCTGAAAATCTATTTGTTGTTTCTTAAAAAATTAGTAGTTCTACTTCAATACCCAGCTATACAAGTCTTGGGCATATACCCAAAAAATACTCAAGGACATGTGCTCACCTGAGCAGCTTTATTTGTAACGGCAAGAAAATGGCAACAAGCTAAATGTCCCTCAACTGAAGAACAGATAAAGAGAATATGGCTCATTTATACAATGGAATACTATTCAGCTATTAAAAACAAGGACATCATGAATTTTTCAGAACAATGGATGGGAACTAGAAAAATCCTGAATGTCAGTACCGGAATGACATGCAAGATATGCACTCACTTATAAGTGGATAGTAGCCATCAAGTATAAGACACCCATGCTACACTCCACTCACCCAAAGATGGTAAACCAGAAGGAAGGCATAAGTAAAGTTGTTCAAATCTCACTTAGAAGGAGAAATAAAATCGATATCAGAGGGGATTGAGAGGCAAACAGGGCTTCTGGGGTGGGATCCATTGTAAGGAGAGCAGGAGATAGATAATGGAAATTAGAAGTGTGTTGGAAGGGTGAGAAGGCAACTTCCAAGATGTTCCATAGACCTGGAATGGAGGGAGTCCCCAGTGTGTCTATAGTGAGACTAGCTGAGATTCCTAGCAGGGGGAAATATGGATCTTGAAGTGTCAACTTCCAGTAGAAGAATAAGGACAATACCTACACACACAAAACCTCAGACCCACCCAAAATGTGTCTGCCTACAAGATATTCAGGAACAAAAATAAACAAGTAATGGAGGTAATGCCCAACCAATGACTAGCCCAAATTGAGATCAGTCCCATGGTTAAGAACCAATCACTGTCATTACTAATAATACTGTGTTATGTCTGCAGACAGGAGTCTAGAATAACTGTCCTCTGAAAGGCTCCACCCAGCAGCCAATGGAAAAACATGCAGACACTCATAGCCAAACATTAAGTGGATCTTGGAGAGTCTTGTGGAAGAATTGGAGGGTGAATTGAGGTACCTGAAGAAAGTAGTGACTCCACGGGAAGACAAAAACAGTTATCTAACCCTTGGGGGAACCCAGAGAATGAACCACCACCAAAAGAGCAAGCAGGGGCTGGACCAAGGTCCCTTGCACATTTGTAGCAGAAGGGAATTTTAGTCTTTTTGTGGATTCCCTAACTACTGAAGTGAGGGTTGTCCCTGAATCCATTGCCTGCTTCTGGATCCTTTTTCCCTAACTGGGCCTTCTTGACTGGCCTCAGTGGGACAAGATGTGCCTCAGTCTGCATTGACTTCATTTGTGCAGTTGGGGGTGATATCCTTCACAAAGGAGAAGCAGATGGAGGAATGGGAGGAATCTGTGTGAGGGTGTGCTGGGTGGAAGAGAGTTTCGTATTATGATATAAGTGATTGAAAAATGCTTAAAAAGAAAGAAAAAGAAGAAATCTAAAAGGAAAATTTATAGCTGAATCTATCTCATAATTACATTGTCAACCATTGTGCAACAAAAATTGAGAATACATTTATCAATATCTAGTATTAAGCAGTTTTATACTTGAGCCAGAAAGCAACAACACTGGGGAATAAGTGAGTTACACCCAAAAGAGTGTTACTAGAAAATCTATTTAATTTTGTGTTTGATTGAGATATTGTTACTGCACACAAGGTTAAGTGCTTTGCATGCAGTCTTTGAGGGAAATGGTGCCTGATGTTTATATATCTATAAAAAGGAAATATTATGTTCAAGATTAACATAGATGGAAGTTGTTAAATGAAATGTACCAAAATTCATTCATTTGTAAGGCCTCAAGATGAGTCTAGATGCACAACTTTTCACTTGATCAAGATTAGCATTTCTTGATGAGTTAAGCACTAAAATTCATGTGCCAATTCATGTGGAAGTTATCTTCCCTAGATAATTTTAAGAGAGAATATACATTTTTATATACCTAGTATTATTTTTAAGATAAGGGCACCACATACCTAACAGAAATACACCCTTCTTATAGTTAAAAAAAAAACTAAAATAATTTAAGAGATCATCCAGTAAAAAAATAAGACTCATTTTTGATTTATAGAATTAAGAATATAACAATATTTTTATATAAAACAACACCTTCAAAGAACCAGAAACTTGTTCCTTAAGTTTATATTTAGAAAATTCATCAACAAAATAATTTAAATGTAGCATTGATGTTTATTTTTTTAATTGATTTAAGTTTTATTGCATTATGATGAGAAAAGATACATAATTTCAGTTTATTTGAATTTGTTAACATTTAAAAACATATTTTAAGTAAATAGAATTATATCACATTCTTCTTTCCTATTTGTACCACAACACTTCCCAGAGAACCCCCTTCAATACCTGCAAAACCTATTATTTATTTTGTCATATTCTTTAAAATTTATAAAATATTGTAACAATAAAAATTAGTAGTATAAAAGTATTTGATATAAAACAATCAATTAACAGTCTTATGTAGATGCTTATCTTAGCAATAATGAAAATACATTTTTCTCAATATAAATTTTAAATAACTCCAAACATATTAGCTGTATATTTTAAATTATACATCACTACTAGTTTTTTTTAATGAACATAAATATATAAAGTCTTTTTGTTTGTTTGTTTGTTTGTTTTGTATTTAGTAGAATTTAAAATCTTGGCTCTTACTGTGGTACAAGCCCAAAATAAGAACAATTTTTAGACATTGGATTTCATTGTAATAAGACTGTACTTCAATGACCCTCACATCACCAAAGGATTTTATCTCCCTAGTAACTAAGCTAAGAGTTGAAAGTTCTGCTGCACCAAGGAGTGAATTGTAAGCACCATATTTGGATACAGATTTCCTGCTATGGTCAAAGCTATTTGAGTGGAGTGATTGTCTTCATTCTCAGCCCACAAAGAACAGGTTACATTCACTTAAGAAATGGTGTGTGTATTAAGATGGTCTATCCATGAAGTCATTCACCAACTGTTTCAATGAACAATGGTTCTGCTTGGAGGGTGGCACAGACATTAGGTGAGGATAAGAATCTGGTTCATTGGCTGTGATGATTTTGAAAAGCATTCATCTCGGAGAAAGAGTAACTTATAAAGTCCTCTTCTTCAAACTTGATACAATAGTTAAAAACGTCAAGCAAAACATTCTGTCTCACTCTTTGTTGTTCTCCTACAAGCCACCTCCCAAGTTAATTATCTACATTTATACTGGCTTTATAAATAATTTTGAAATATGTAAACGGTTCTGAAATCCATAGTATATTGTAAAAACATAAAATAAACAATCCTACTAATAGGGAGGCTGAGATAGAAGAAGCTTGGTTTCAAGACCATTCTGTGGTTATCATGTACAAACAAGCAGAAAGTGCATATGGATTGTACAATATTGGACCTATTTCTCCAATTACCAAATTAGACCAAATTAGAGAGACCTATTTCTTCAATTACCAAATTAGTATGACAGCCAACAAAATTCTAATTCCTCATATTTTTGGATTTCAATCCGTTAGGATATGTTGGTAATACTAATTTTCATATTAAGATATTAAGAAAAAGTAACTGCTATCTCTTGTTATTTTTGTTGTTAGAAGTGGAATTAGGTTTGTATGGGTTTGTTTAAAGATTACTTTCTTGCTTCTTCTAGAGTGTAGTTTTGCTCCTATCTTTTACCCCTGAGATTCTCTCTTCTATTCTTGTATTCTATTGGTGATGCTTGCATCTTTGACTCCTGATCTCTTTCCTAGGTTTTGTATCTCCAGGGATGTCTCCCTTTGTGATTTCTTTATTTTTTTCTATTTCCATTTTTAGATCCTGGATGCTTTTGTTCATTTCCTTCACCTGTTTGATTGCATTTTCCTGTAGTTCTCTAAGGAATTTTTGTGTTTTCTCTTGAAGGGCTTCTAGCTGTTTATCTGTGTTCTCCTGTATTTTTTAAGGGAATTATTTATGTCCTTCTTAATGTCCTCTATCATCATTATGAGAAATGATTTTATATCTGAGTCTTGCTTCTCCAGTGTAATGGTGTGTCCAGGGCTT
This sequence comes from Mastomys coucha, assembly GCF_008632895.1. NCBI lineage: Eukaryota > Metazoa > Chordata > Mammalia > Rodentia > Muridae > Mastomys > Mastomys coucha. The sequence continues at coordinate 11,252,050 of NW_022196891.1, forward strand.
GCTGTGGTAGAATTGGGTTCTGATGATGCCAAGTAACCTTGGTTGTTTATGTTCTTATGCTTGCCTCCTGCCATCTGTTTATCTCTAGTGCTACATTCCCTTGCTAAATCAGACTGGGGCCTGTCCTTCCTGTGATCCTGGTCATGTCAGAACTCCTCAGAGTTAAGCTGTCTCTGGGATCCTGTGATTCTTGGATCCTCTGATCCTGGGCTAATTAGAGTGCCTGGGAGTGGAGCTTCCTCTTGGTGTTGTGGGACTGGCTGCAGAACTTGCACCCAAGGTCTGCTCAGGGCACTGGCCCAGACAGATCTGAAGTAACCAGTGCCACTGGGCTGACAGAGTTCCTGCATGCCTGAGTCCCAATAGTCCCAGTTACTTCCAGTGTTGTGACAGATGTGTCCTCCTCACCTCTGATCCTTAGACTCCTGGGCATGTCAGAGCGCCAGGGAGTGGAGCTTTCTCTAGCACTGGTGTTTAAATAGACTTTATACAATTTAAATAAAAATATATTATCTTCTAATTAAGAACATTGTTAAAATTTTTATTAAATGAAGCTTATAGAACTGTTAATAAAATCATAACCTCCAATGTTCCTTATTTTTTATTTAGTTATTTATGCAAATTTAAAGAAGAAATAGTATTCCAATGCTTTAAAATGTAATGAAAATTAATAAGAGTAATGATGTACTACTTTATCCACATTTTACATATAAATCAAACTACTGTTGTAGAGTTTTAACAAGATGCTTAGGAATTTATATATATTTTAAAATAAGGAAGAAAGGCTGGAGAGATGGATCAGTGGTTATTGCATTGTACTTCTCTTGCAGATGACACAAGTTCATTTCCCACAACTTTCTATAACTCCACTTCCTGTGTTATTTTCTGTTTCTGGCCTCTGAAAGTACTGAGCTCATGTATATACACTTCCTCCCACCCATATATAGATAACTAAAAATCTTTATATATATATATATATATATATATATATATATGAAAAATGTATTCCAATATGGCATTCTTTCTTTTTTCTGATATTCTAATTGTCAGTCATTCTTTCTTTTTTCTGCAGGCATATTTGTAACCCTGGTACTCGATGTGCCCCATGTGACAGTGAAAACAGAGGCCTGGTAGATGTGGGCCTAACCTCCCTAGTAGTAGTCCTCATTCAATTTCTTGATGTTACTTTACATCTGCAACTTTATCTGTGGTTGTAGGTTGTAGAGACTTTGTTTAACCTTACAGATTTATTTTTCTCTCTTCCACACAAAGATATGAAGCATTTACATATCTTTTGCAGATGTTAGGAGGAAAAACAAAAATAAAATTTGGTTTCAAAACTACTATTTAATACTAAGCAGAATAATGCAAAATTTGGTGAGAGGTAATACCATGAAGTACAACATTAATGCCTGCTTAGCTTATTAAATTGTGATATTGTTATAAGTATTATTAGTTAAATATAATTTAAATTATAGAAGGACGAATAGCTCTACTTTTGTTACTGTGTAAGATTTCTAACATATTTAATGAGACAAGAGTACAAATACTTATAAATTAAAATCTGTGAACATCCTATTCGTGCATTTTGAGCAGTTAAGAATAAATATTAGGTATACTTTTTTTTTTTAGGTATACTTTTATAGTGAAATAATTGGTAATTTTTTGCCAAACATGAAAATCTACCAATACTTCTGCTAATAATATAAAAAGATATAGTCAATAACTGTTGAAGTATGAACTAATGATAAATTAAGATTTGGTGGATTTAGCATTGTAAACTTAAGCAATTAAATCAGATGAATATTAAGAGACTTGGTTGTAAAACTATAGAATAGGTTCTGGAAGGGTGGAAAGTACTTTTGCAGACTTATATGTTGGAAAGGATACATAATGAGTATGGAAAGATAATATATCCAAGAGGTCTTGTCTACCATGTCATGTCAATTATCATGAAATATCTGGGCATGGATAGAGCAAGCACTTCATCATTTTGCATGTGTGCTTACATTTAAATGCATTCTAGTTTAACCTTATAAGAGTGAATTTTGTTTTAGTACTCTCTACTCATTTGTACTGTCAAAGCAAAGCCCTTTTAGAGGTACCTACTGTGGACTTTAGTCTTGTTTAAACTTCTTTCAAGAATGGAGAGTTTTATCCATAGTAAGACTCCCATGAAACCAAATGAAATATTTTGGTTAAAACTGTTAGTAAATGTCAATATAAATGACTGGATGGTCTATTACATACTTCTAATTTCTTTTTTTCATTTATATTTATTTATTTATTCATTTATTTATATTTCAAATGATATCCCCTTTTCCGGTTTCCCCTCCAAAAAAAAAAAAAAAAACCCTATTCCTTCTCATTCTCCCTGCTCACCAACCCACGCTCTCCTGCTTATTGGCCCTGGCATCCCCCTACACTGGGACATAGAACCTTCACAGAACCAAGGGCCTCTCCTCCCATTGATGACTGACTTGGCCATCCTCTGCTACATATGCATCTGGTGCCATGAGTCCCACCATGTGTACTCTTTGGTTGGTGGTTTAGTCCCTGGGAGCTCTGAGCGTACTAGTTAGTTCATATTGCTGTTCATCCTAAGGGGCTGATAACCCTTCGGCTACTTGGGTCCTTTCTCTAGCTCCTTCATTGGGGACCCTGTGCTCAGTCCAATGGATGACTGTGAGCCTC
>NW_022196891.1:11254766-11289680 GCF_008632895.1 Mastomys coucha
GACTGTGAGCCTCTACTTCTGTATTAGTCGGGCACTGTCAGAGCCTCTCAGGAGACAGCTATATCAGGGTCCTATCAGCCAGCACTTGTTGGCATCCACAATAGTGTCTGGGTTTGATGATTGAATATGGGAAGGATTCTCAGGTGGGGCAGTCTCTGGATTGACATTTCTTCAGTCTCTGCTCCATACTTTGTCTCTGCAACTCCTTCCATGGGTATTTCCATGCCCCCCCCAAAAGGATAGAAGTAACTACACTAATTTCTAATGTGCATATTATTTTTCTCTATGGATATATTTTAACAAAGGGCTTTTTTTTCAATACTTACTGCTGTCAAGATTATAATAATATCTACTATCTTATCATCTGCAAATAATGATACTTTGAATTTTTGCTTTCTAATTTTTACCCAGTAGATTTATTTCAGTTGTATTGTTGTTTCAGATAGAATTTCAATTGTTATATTGAATAGATATGGAAAGAATAGACAGCCTTGTCTTGTTCCTCATTTTAGTGGAATTGCTTTGGGTTTCTCTACATTTAATTTGATGTTGGCTATAGGATTGCTGTAAACTGGCTTCATAATGTTTAGGTACACCTCTTGTATCTGTAGTCTTTCAAAGACTCATCAAGAAGAGATGTTGGATTTTGTTCATGGCATTTTAAGTATCTAATGATTATGTGTTTTATTTTAATTTCATTTGTTTATATGATGGATTACATTGACTGATTCACATGTTTGTCCTTGCATCCCTACAATGAAGCCTACTTGGTCAAGGAATGAGGGGGACCATGCAGCGGGCCCTCTCTCCGTGGGTGTTCTCGGACTGGAGGAATATTGAGTACCTGTGGAAATAAGCGGGTGACGGAAAGAGACAAAAGAAACCACACCAAGTAGATGTATCAAGGTGTCACTTTACTTAGGGGATAACTGAGTTTATATAACCAGAGGCAGGATCGAGACCAAGGGGAAGCCGAAAGTAACCAATCTAACATAAACAGGAGGTAACCAATCTTAACATAAACATGAGACCAGAGGATGAACTTGAAAAGAAAGTCGGACGGCTTTGATCTGCAGCAGTCCAGCATCCTCTCCACAGGAGGCATCCGCAGTCCTGGATCTGAGGGCAGTTTCAGTTTCGCTCTCCAGTTGAGAGAGAGGGAGCCCACAAAGGAGGATGATTTTTTTTAAAAACAATGTTTTCTTAGGTTAAGCTTGTGAGTATTTTATTTTATTTTATTTTATTTATTTATTTTTTTAGCTTTTTTGAGACAGGGTTTCTCTTTGCAGCCCTGGCTGTCCTGGAACTCACTCCATAGACCAGGCTGGCCTCAGACTCAGAAATCCACCTGCCTCTGCCTCCCAAGTGCTGGGGTTAAAGGTGTTGCGCCACCACTGCCCTGCTATTTAGTACTTTTGACTCTATGTTTGTGGGGGAAATTGTTCTATACTTTTCCTTCCTTGTTGTACCTTTGTGTGGTTTGAATGTCAGAGTGAATGTGACCTCCTAAAATAATTTTGACAATTACCTTTTTGTTTCTCTTTTATAAAAGTTTGAGAAGGATTGGTATTGTGTCTGTGTTTAAATTCCAGTAGATTTCTGCATGTAAACTCTTTGTCCTAGGACATAATTTTTGCTTTGGAGACATTTGATGAAAGAACATCTATTTCCTTGGGATTTATATGTACATATAAATTGTTTATCTGATTATCATTTAACATTGGTAAGTTGCTACGCACACTCGTCTACTCCAGTCACATCCAAAATATCGGGGATAAAATCCAGATAAAGGAAAAGAGGCAATAAGACTTCAAAAGGAGTTCTGTGCCTCCTGGATTTCGGACTAGTCGCTGGTATCCCCTAACTCAGACGTGTTCCAGATTAGTCTTTCCAATCATCAACACGGCCTCATAATTAGGCATAAAGGTACCCCAAGAAATGATTCGTAAATGGTTAAGATTGGGCATTGTCTCCTGGCTGACACAATGTTTCTAACCTATTACGGTTTATCACCTAGCTTCCCATAACGTGTAATCTCTCTCTAGGATACTGCCTTCCCAGAGCTAGCAATAGAGGTCGAGTACATCCCTTGGGGTAATAGATAGTTTATAGTCTTATGTACTAGAGAGTAATCGAAGGGCTTCCACTCAAGGACATTAGCTAGAAGTGTTAGGTCAGGTCAGAACTCCCCACTGCCTGCCCCTGGCTAAAACCAGAGAATTAGCAGGAAACACTAGATTGAAATCTCCTGGTCATTGCTTCGAGTAGAACCAGAGAATTAGCCTAGGAATATCAAAATACCTCAACAAGGAGGGCTCCACTCCTCTTCCTCCTGCTTCACACCTAGCTACCAGACCCTGCTGACCTTGGTGTGGGGGTCACTTGCATACGTGACTTCAGTCTTGAGTCCCCTGACATCAGCCCTGCTTGCTGTATGCTACTTAAGCCTGCTTTTCACTAGCATGAGGACTGGGAGAAGAAGAAGGACTAGGACCAGGAGAAGGACTAGCACTAGAACTTAGATGGGCTAGGACTCAGATTCATACATCCGCATTCCCCCGGGGCCCAGAGCGCTCTGGGCCCGGGGGATACAACACCAGTCCAGAGGAGATAGCTGCTGCTTTAGACCCAGTATGTTTTAGATAGCCTCAGATGTACCTCAACTGTTGAGCTGCCAGATTTACCATCTCTCTTTTGCAATGACTGTAAAAGTCTGATGCCATTTCTAAGAAAAACATTTAGATCTTATACTTCATGTGTCGTCTCTGCCGTCATTTCTTCGCCTACGCCTTGTCGACCTGACTAGGACCCCCGTTTCTCCCGCGGGTTGAGGGAGGCCCAGATTGGCTGGCCCGCGGCAGTAAGTAGCATCTAATGGGAAAAAAATGTTCATTTCTTTTAGTTTTTACAATTGTGTGGAGTACTGGCTGACGTGCTGAATATGATAGTCACCAAACCTAGACATCTTAGTTTTGTCATGGATGCCGTTTAGTGGAAGGATGGAACTGACTCCCATAGGTTGTCTTCATATTCACATATAAGCACACAATATGAATAAGTAGATTTGATGTTTGATAATTTTCCCAATTTTATGACATTCAGATTACATATAAATAAAAAGAAATTAAATATCAATCTTTACAAATGTACACTGAACAGCACTCACTACATATAATTAATATAAAAAAAAAACATATTGAACATGCCCAAGATCACAGGTAATGAGGCAATAACATCTGCTCCAACACACTGCGTAACTGGGACCCCCTGGATCCTGGGATGCAGGAACCCCCTCCTGGCCAGTGGCACTGATTCCTTCCAGTTTGAACCTGTACCCAGAGCAGACCTAGGGTGCTGGCTCTGCACCCACTCTTAAAATACCCAATGGGAGCTCTGACATACTCAAGATCATACTGAGGACACATCTTTCCCAACACCCAGCTTAACTGGAACTCCCACAGGAACCAAGGAACCAAAAACCCCCACTGACCCAGAGGCATGGTGTAGGGCCTCTACATGTGTAGAGGGTGTAGGGCATGGTCTGTTCAGGCAACTTAGCCTCAGTCGAGTAAGAGGCCCAGTGGGCAGTTTCTGCCTGCAGGGAGCGGAAGGAGTTAGGCTATAATTCCTGAGTCTTTGGTTCCTGTTTCATTCACAACCCATCACAGCTGACCCCACAAGAGATGTGTGCTCTATCAGGTAGACAGTGCCCCAAGCTCCCAGCATTTTAGCTACACCCTACCCTCAGTCAACTGACCACAGCCAGGCATGCCTTGCCCCACAACACAGCCAGGCATGCCTTGACCCACAAATAGCCCTGCCTAATACAATATAAGGGGGTGGTTTACCCCCTTCCCTCTCTCTTGTTCTTTGTTCTGCTCTTGCCCCCTTCCTCTCCTCTCTTGCTCTCTGTTCTCCTCTTGTCCTCTTTCCTCTCTTGCCTTCTTTCTCTCTCATGCTCTTTGTTCTCTTCTCTTGCTTCCTTCTTTCCTTTCTTTCTCTTCTTCTCTTCTCTACTTCTCCTTTCTTCCTCTCTACTTCACCAGCCTATTTTCTCTTTCCTATAATAAAATATCTCATTTATACAATGCCCCCTTTTTGAGTAATATGTCCTGCCACAATCTTCAGCAGCAGCAGCAGCAGAGAGAGAGAGAAAGAGAGAGAGAAAGAGAGAGAGAAAGAGAGAGAGAGAGAGACACCCAGGCTGTAGAAGTGAGCCACCAGGCCCTACAGCACAGATTCCTTCTATCTTGTACCTGTACCCAGAGCAAACCCAGGGCTGTAGCTGCCCACCCACTCCTGCAACACCCAGACAAAGCTCGATTCCTAGGGACTCTGACAAAAAAGGATCTCAGGAGACTGGTCACACCAGGATTTCAGGATCCCAGAGGCAGCCTGACTCTCAGAAGCTCTGACATCAAAGGATCGCAGAATCACAGAATCACAGAGAGATCTGGACTTATAGGAGTTATGATACAACCAGGATGACAGGAGAGATAAGCTCTACTCAGAGACAGCAAGGGCAGGTAGCACTAGAGAACACCAAGCAGGAAGAACATAAGCAACAGAAACCAAGGCTACTCGGTATCATCAGAACGAGTTTTCCCACTACAGCAAGTCCTGGATACCTTATCACACCAGAAAGGCAAGCTTTGGATTTAAAACTACATCTCTGGATGATGATAGAGGGCTTTAAGAAGGATATGAGTAACTCCCTTAAAGAAATACAAGAGAACACAGGTAAACATGTAGAAGCCTTTAAAAAGGAAATGCAAAAATGTCTTAGAGAATTTCAGGAAAACACAAGCAAACAGGTGAAGGAATGAACAAAACCATCCTCGATTTAAAAATGGAAATAGAAATAATAACGAAATCAGAAAGGGAGAAAACCCTGGAGATAAAAACTTAGGAAAAAGGTCAGGAGTCAGATATAATCAGGACCAATGGAATAAAAGAGATAAAAAGAGAGAATCTTAGGTACAGAAGAAACCATAGAAAACATTGACACAACAATCAAAGAAAATGTAAAACGCAAAAAGTTCCTAACCCCAAATATACAGGAAATACAGGACAAGAAGAAAAGACAAAAACTAAGGATAATAGGTATAGAAGACAGTGAAGATTCCCAACTTAAAGGGCCAGGGAATATCTTCAACAAAATTATAGAAGAAAACTTCCCTAACCTAAAGGAAGAAATGAACTTACATAAAGTCTACAGTACTCCAAATAGACTGAACCAGAAAAGAAATTCCTCCTACCACATAGTAATCAAAACACCAAATGCACAAAACAAAGAAAGAATATTAAAAGCAGTAAGGGGAAAGGTCAAGTAACATATTAAGGCAAACATATCAGATTTATACCAGACTTCTCACCAGAGACTATAAAAGCCAGATGATCCTGTGTCAGATGTCATACAGACCTTAAGAGTACACAAGCTGTAGCTCAGGCTACAAAGAGTACCCCAGGCTACTGTACCCAACAAAACTCACAATAAACATAGATGGTGAAACCAAGTTATTCTATGACAAAAACAAATTTACCCGACATCTTTCCACAATCCCATCCCTACAAAGGATAGTAGATGGAAAACTCCAACACAAGGAGGGAAACTATACCATAGAAAAAGCAAGAAAGTAATCTTCTTTAAACAAACCCAAAAGAAGATAGGCACACAAACATAATTCTACCTGTAACAACAAAAATAACAGAAGGCAACAACACATTTCCTTAGTAGCTCATAACATCAATGGACTTAATTCCCCAATAAAAAGACATAGGCTAGCAGACTGGATATATAAACAAGACCCAGCATTATGCTGTATATATGAAACACACCTCAGTGACAAAGATAAGACACTATCTAAGAGTAAAAGGCTGGACAAATTTTTGCAAGCAAATGGTCTCAAGAAACAATTTGGATTAACCATTCTAATATCTAATAAAATAGATTTTCAGCTAAAAGTTATCAAAAATGATAAGGGAGAACACTTTATATTCATTGAATAAAAAATAAATTACCAAGGTGAACTTTTAATTTATGCTCCAAATACAAGGACACTTACATTCATAAAGGAAACTTTACTAAAGCACAAAGAATATATTGCATATCACATGATAATAGTAGGGGGAGGAGGGATGAGATATGGTTTTGGGGGGGCCGAGGATTTTTGTGACCAGGAAAGGAGATAACATTTCAAAATTTGAAATGTAAATAAAGAAATTATCCAATAAAAGAAGCTAAAATGAAACATAAATAGGTGCCAGAGGATAAACAAATGAGGGCTGATTTACTAAGAACAAATAAGAACATATTATAAAAATAGATTATCCATTGTGTAGAACAGAATTTGAATAACTGGAATTAAAATAATGATTCAATTGTAACCGAAAACACCAAATATATGTGACAACTCTAAAATGTTGTAGTTTTAAGTATGACATATTTAAAATTAGCTAAATAGATGCAATGAAAAAACCATAACTAAAAAAGTTTATATTATTATGATAATATTAGACAGCAGATTTCAAATCAATAGCTGTTGTAATGAATAAACAGGAGACTTAATTGATTATGCTAGTTTTGTTTTCTTTGCTGTATTAAAATACTTTGACAAAAAATAGTTAGAGAAGAGAGGGTTTATTTTAGTTATCAATTTACATTATAGGCCATCACTACAGGAAACTCACTGGTCACATGACATTCACAGTTAAAAATAAAAAGTTGTGATTTAAGGCATGTGTGCTTTGTAGGCATCTCACCTTCTACTCATTAACTCCACAACTCAGAATGTAAAATGATGCTTCCAGCATTCAGGCATTTGGTGGGCCTTCCTACTTCAATAAACTATTTTAAGAATATTACTTACAACCATACTTTAAGGCAAACTCAATACAAATAATTCCTCAGTAATACTTTCTTCCCAGGAAAATCTAGATTGTGTCAAGTTAACAATTAAAGCCAACCATCATGGATAAAACAATGTACTGTCTCAAAATAAAAGAGTACACATGGTGGAACTCATGGCTCCAGCTGCATATGGAACACAGGATGGCATAGTCAGTCATCAAAGGAGGATAGGCCCTTGGTCCTGTGAAGGCTCTATGCCCCAGTGTAGGGGAATGTCAGGGACAGGAGAGGGTGTGTTGTTGAGCAGGGGGAGGGTGAAGGGAATAGAGATTTTGTTTTTTTTTTCAGAGGGAAAAACTGGGAAAGGGGATATCATTTGAAATGTAAATAAAGAAAATACATAATAAAAAAGAAATAATCAATGCATGTTTTAACTAGACTTTCAAAATACTTGAAGCAGATAGTGATACAACCAATATGAGCTGATAACAAACTAAAAATTATTTGGAAATTTCAATAATCGTGTTTAAATAATGGAATTAAAATGAGACTGGGAATCATTAAGTATCTAGAAAAGCAAATGTAATTTATAAAACATACTATATAATATAACACATGCTTGTATATTCATAATAATGTACTGTTTGATTAAGTCTAAAAATAAATCTTAATAAGCTTAAAATATATAATACCATATAAATAATACAATATTGTTGGATCAAAATAATTAAATAAAAACAATGATAGAATAGTACCTGGAAATCATCAAAATACTTAAGTATCAATTTATTTACTTTGAAGCTCTAATGGATTAAAAAAGAAATATAGGTACAAATGAAAATATATAATATTTGAAATATTGATATGAAATTCTTCCCCCCAATCTTCCAGGTATCACCCACCCTGGGGCATAAAGTCTCTTCAGGATTAGACTCATTCTCTCTGACTTGGTGTTGAGGCCCAGTTTGAATCCACAGTAATCTGATAAGATGAACAGAGTTATTTCAAACTTCTTGTATCTCTTAAGACTTGTTTTGTGCCCAGTTATATGGTTAATTTCGGAAAAGGTTTTTGAGGTACTAAGAGGTGTATTCTTTTGTAGTTGTGTGAAATAGTCTACAGATATGTGTTAAGAACTTGAGAATCAAAGCCTCTGTCAGTTTTGTTATTTATGTCTTTAATGATCTGTCCAATTGAAAGAGTAGGGTCTTGAGATCTGCTACTATTAATGTATGGAATTTGATATGTGATTTAAGTATTAGTAATGTTTCTTATACAAATGGGGTGTCTTTACATATGGGGCATAGATGTTCAGAGTTGAGATTTTTCTCTTGCTGGATTTTTTTCTTTGATGTGTACGAGATGTTCTTCTATGACTCATTTGATTACTTTTGGTTGAATATCTATCTATTTTATTGGCTATTAGAATGGCTACTCTATACTGTTTCTTCAGTCCATTCAGATGGAAACGTTTGTGTAGCCCATTATATTGAGGTAATGGCTATTTTGCTGCTGAGATGTATGTCAACTATGAAACAGAAGGATGAATTCTGTTTATATGTCCACTGATAGTTCATATTTTTTTATTGGTAAAGTAAGACCATTTATGGTGAGAGATATTAATGACCAATGATTGTTTCATTGTTGTTATTTTGATATTGCTGGGTATTGAGTCTCTCTCTCTCTCTTTCTCTCTCTCTCTCTCTCTCTCTCTGTGTGTGTGTGTGTGTGTGTGTGTGTGTGTGTATGTGTGTGTGTGTGTGTGTGATTGTCTTCTATTGGTTATAATGGTGTGAAAATTATTAATTTCTTGTGTTTTCTTGAGTAAAGTATGCCTCATTGCACAGGAGTTTTCCTTCAAGTATCCTCTGTAGGGCTGGGTTAATGGGAAGATATTGATTTGATTTGGTTTTGTCATGAAAAATCTTGGTTTATCCATGTGTGGTGACTGAATGTTTGACAGAATACAGTAGTCTCACATGACATCTGTGGTGCCTTAGGATTTGCAAGACTGCTGTCCAGGTCCTTCTAGCTTTTACAGTATCAGATTAGAAACTGGGTGAAATTCTGATAGGTCTACTTTTGTATGTTACTGGTTCTTTTTCCCTTGCTACTTTTAAACTTATTTTTCTGTTTTGTATATTTAGTGTTTTCATTATTATTTGACAATAGGATTTTCTTTTCTGGCCCAATGTTAGATTTATATTTTTTTATTTTTTTAATTCTTCTTTGATTTTGTTGAAGATGTTTTCTGAGGTCTTGAGCTGAGAATCTTCTATTTTTATTATTCTCATGTTTGGTCTTTTCAAAGTGCCCTGGATTTCATGAGCATTTGGTGTCATAAATTTTAAGACTTGGAATTTTCCTTAACTGATACATCCATTTTTTCTCCCATTATTTTCTACAACTGAGAGTCTGTCTTCCATCTCCTATATTCTATTGATGATGCTTACTTCTATAGTCCCTGTTCTCATTCCTAGTTTTTTCATCTCCAGGATTGCCTCAAATTGTGTTTTCTTACTTGCTTTACTTTTACCTTTAAGTCTTGGACATTTGTATTCATATTTTTCACCTATTTGATGATATTTTCTTTATTTCTTTATTTTTATTTGCTTCCTCTTTTAATGCCTCTTCCAGTTTGCATGTATATCCTATACTTCTCTAAGAGATTTATTCCTACCCTCTATAAAGGCTCCTATCATCTAAGATTAGATTTAAGATCTTTTTCTTGTGCTTTAGTTTCCTAAGGAAACCCTAGGAAACCTAAGGTTTGTTGTAGAAAGATAGCTAGGGTCTGGTGGTACCATATTGCTCAGAGACTTATTGGTTTTGTTCTTATGGTATCTTCTAGGCATCTGGTTTCTCCTGATATTGACTGAATAATCCTGTTTACAACAGGGCTTCGTGAAAAGGTGAGGTGAGCCATAGAAGATCAGGGTACCTTATTCGGTTGTTTGTGCCTCAGACAGACCCTATTCTTCAGGCCATGTCCTAGGCAGACCCTACTCTGCAGGCTGTGTCCAAGTCAGACCCAGCTGGGGTATCAGGCATGTCTTACTTAGATAGGTGGGAGAATAGGATTTCAAACTGGTGGATTTGGGGGGTCCTGAAGGTTTCCATGGGGAAACAGAATGCTCCTGTGGTCCTACACAACTCCTCCAGTCCTGTGAGACAGATTAGAGCTAGACAATGGGGCTCCAGTGATAATGTGCCTGCCCCTCAGCTTTAATTGATGTCTCACATGAAGAATACCTTACATTTCTATAGATATGGCACTTGCCAATAATAAATCTAACAGCTTTGAACTTAAGGAGAAAATTGGAAGTGGGACATCTGGGAGGCAGAAAGGACTCTGGTATAGGTCAGACATAGAAGATTCATACAGGAAGATGTGGTGAGACAAAGAGATGTGCTCAGGTATCATATTTATAAATCTTGTTTCATGGAGTATGGGCCTGGATAGAAGAACCAGGCTTAATTTCTAAACACAAAAGTTTAATGGTTTGGACAAAAAGGGGCAAAGAAATGGAGGTGTGATGGGTGGAATAGCAAGAGGAAAAACAAAGTTAATACATCAAAAAAATTTACTTTCCTGTGGTAGGAAATCTGAATTTGGAATATTATTGTTTGGAATTTTCCCAGAGGATTGCACCAAACATGAATACAAGACAAATCTTAAAATGCCAAAATGAATGTGTCAGGTCATTGTCTTTGACTTCCTCATAATGATGAATTAAAAATCATCAAATAAATCCTTTGTCTGCTAAGTTCCTTTTTGTCAGGTTATGTTATCACAACAGCAGAAATGGAACTGGGAAAGGTTAATGCTTGCTGGGATTACATGAGCACTATAAGAGCAAGCCTGTGTGATTTTCACATTGACATGAAACACACATAAATTCTACCCTTGTGAACACTATGGTGTTACTCTCCATTACCACTCTGCCTTGTACAAGATGCACAAAAGGTATCGCTATCTTACATGTATTTTACCATGTTCTCTCTCTCTCTCTCTCTCTCTCTCTCTCTTTCTCTCTCTCTCTCTGTATATGTGTGTCTATTATGGATGCAAAGCAGAGCTGAGTATAATCTAGACATACACTAGTACCTGGGATACTTTTTCTGCTTTTTACAAGGATAAGAATCCTGATTCTGAGCTGGTGAGATGGCTCTGTGTGTAAGAGCACTGACTGCTCTTCTGAAAGTCCTGAGTTCAAATCCCAGAAACCACATGGTGGCTCACAATCACCTGTAATGAGATCTGACACCCTCTTCTGGTGTGTCTGAAGACAGCTACAGTGTACTTAATTATAATAATAAATCTTTGGGCCAGAGCGATCATGGACAGAGCAATCGGGGTCTACCAGAATGAGTAGGGTTGATTGGAACGGGCAGAGGTCCTAAAACTCAATTCCCAACAAGCAGATGAAGGCTCACAACTATCTGTACAGCTATAGTGTGTTCATATATATATATATATATATATATATATATATATATATATATTTTAAAAAAAGAATCCTGGTTCTATATACAAGAAGCACTAAGGATTCACAAAATATTACTAGAATTGATCAATGTCATCCATGAAGTAGCTATATATAAAATTAGCATACAGAAATATGTAGCCTTAGATAAGAATGGTAGCTCTGTGGGTCAAATTGCCTGCCTCACAATCCTGTTCAATTTCATGAACCCAGAAAATGGTGGAATAGACTCCAATTTGTCTTCTAACATCTTGGTTGGCTTGTGACACATGTAGATTTACATGAACACACACACAAAACTAAAATATCTGACACCTTCAGAGATATCTAAGTGTTTTAAAACATTTATTGCTTTTACAGAGAATGCAGGTTCATTTACCAGTTATCATATAATATTGTACAAACAGCTGTAAGTCCAGTTCCCAGGGATCGTATGCCTTCTACTAAATTGTAACCTCCACAGGCATCAGAAAGGCCTACTCTATACATATATGAATATAGGAAAAACAATTATACATATAACATAAAGGAGTATAGTTTTACAAATTAGCACCCTTTCTATAGTCTAATGATAAACACAATGTATGTAATTTTGTTTTGTTGTTTGAGACAGAGTTTGATGTAGGGCAGCATAGTCTGCAGTTCACCATTGAGTTGAGACTGTTCTTCAATATTTGGTAGTCCTATGTTCTCTTCCCAAGTGCAGGAGTTACAGGTATGTGCAACCATATATGGTCTTCCTTTTTTCTGTTTTCTTTTTCTTGAATGTGTCAGTACAGGATATACCCAGACACCAAATTTCAGCATAAAGGATATTTATTATCCCTGAAAGGAAAATATATGGAAGGGTGCCACTGGACAGACAGAATGACAGAAAGACAGACAGGCACAAGTGGTTTTTGCAATATATTTTAGGGAGAAAAAAAAAGAATTCTGTTAGAATAAGTTGGTATATCCTAATTGGGCAGGCTATCTAGTGTAGCCAAAACATTAATTTTGATTGCTTGACTTTGGTATTTTCATAATTGGACACTGATGGTTTAGTCAGGCACAAAGAAGTCACTCGATAAAGGAACAGACTTGGGGGGTTAGATTTAGCAATGCAATCTAAATGTTGAGCAATGGAGAGGAAAGAGAGAAGGGCAAACGAATAAACACAGGCACTGATACCATGTCTGCTTGGGCACCTTAGGGAGCCCGTCATTCTTACCTTTTTATTGTTGGACCACTAGCTGTTGAGTATTCGTATTTTATCTGGCTTCTTACTGCTGATTTGGATGAGTCATTTTTAAGCAGCCAAGGAAGCTGGAATACTTGAAAGTGCAGGTTGTACCATATGATGTCCTGGCTCTGCAGGGCCACCTAAAGCTGGGGGAGTGCCAACAGCATTCAGGCAGTTTGTGAGTCTAGATCGTCTGGCTTTAGCCATTTTAGAGTTCTATCAGATGTAGATTCCTAGAGAACATCTGGAGCTGGTTATTTGCTGGAGTAGTCTATAGTTGATTTGATATCTGATGGGGAATATAGACAAGGGACAAAAAAGTAAAGTTAAGAGGTTTAGGAGAAAAAAATGTGTGTGTGTGTGTGTATTTTATGTATGTAAAAATATATGTATATATTTGGTTTTTCAAGACAGGGTTTCTCTGTGTAGCCCTAGCTGTCCTGGAATTTACTCTGTAGACCAGGCTGGCCTCGAATCATAAATCTGCCTGCCTCTGCCTCCCAAGTGCTGGGATTAAAGGCATGCACTACCACTGCCAAGCATGGGTATATATTTGAAACATTTAAGGTGTGGTCTTAGTAGTTTGGGAGAAGAGTCCTGAGATGAAGGAAAGGGAGGAGAGCATGAGAATAGACCGGCAAGGAAACTTGTGCTGTTGGTTGAGAGGTATAATTATCTGGAACGAACTTGAGCTATGACAGGTGAGTTTAATTGGATTTCCTCAACCTTATAAGAGTGTTTTAAATGTACAAAAGAGATAACAGTTTCAGATGTTAGTATTACCATCATTTCTAATCTGTATCGAAATCTACAGACAGTAGATTTATGTTTTGAATTATAGTAAAAGTTTGGAGACATAAACAATACCAAAGAAAGAGGGAAAGAAATCTGAAACACCTTTCTACATACCTTAAATTTCTTTCTCATTTTCATACTCAAAAAAGACAATACCTTAAAAAACAAGTAGTATTCCATATTATAATTAAGACAGACTCAAAACAGTAAATATTTTCCTTAAGTTACAAAATTGAACTGTAGTTTTAATCCATTATTGCTTATCTCTCAAGTATTGTTCCTTCCACATTTCCATGATTCTTTCCTATGAACAGACTTGTATAAAGAAATGTCTGTACATTATATACCAACATGACCATACTGCACATAACAAAGCAGTAGATGCTCTTGTTACTCTTAATGTAACACTGAATACACTAAATTTGACAACCTGATAGCAATGCTAAGCTTGGAACATACACAGAGAAACAGTACCTCCAGCAAAGAAAAACAGAATGGTTAAATAGCCATATCTTTTAATGCTTCTCTGACCCAGGATATCTCAGATCATGCTGGATGTAAGTAATTCTAGTATAAATGTACTATAATTCTGAACTAGTACAGGAGACCCAAAAGAGCTATGTACTCACAGGGTACTCTGATCTACAGAACTTCTGAACTACACCAAAAAGTTGGTCCATTCTTCTTGTAGAGAAACATTTCAACTAAATGACAAATCTCTCATAAGAAAGTCCATAAGCATTTGAAAGTTTTTTTCTAATTAAACATTACCAGAGTTGGAGCTATAGAATCAACTACATGGTCAAGTGCGTTTGCTAATCTAACAGATGAATAGGGCCAGGTTCATAGTATCATGGCGACACAAAATTATCTCTAATGACAGCTTTAGGGGATCAACATAATGCCTTTTCTGGACTCTGTGGGCTCCAGGCACCTAAG
This sequence comes from Mastomys coucha, assembly GCF_008632895.1. Taxonomy (NCBI): domain Eukaryota; kingdom Metazoa; phylum Chordata; class Mammalia; order Rodentia; family Muridae; genus Mastomys; species Mastomys coucha. The sequence continues at coordinate 11,269,060 of NW_022196891.1, forward strand.
TGGTACATATATACACAGGCAGGATAAGCACTCATACACAATCAATAAAAGCAAATAAATCTTTAAAATGTTACCAGTGAGGAATTCAAAATTCAAGCCTTTCTTCATGAAGACTGGAAGAATACAAGGAACTTATTACACATTAAATCCAAAACCCCCAAATTAAGAGAGTTCTAATCTTGTCTTATTGAACTTCTTTCAAGTTTTATCAGTCAACAAACTTTAAATTGCTTTATATTAAACACTTCATAATCTAGACAATGCAAGACTCCAACCAGGTGAAGAGAAGTTCACAAAAAGATGTAATTAAAGATAAAGTTCTATTTGGCATATCTCCCTACAAAAAGAGCAAAAAAAAAAAAAAAAAAAAAAAAAAAAAAAAAAAAAAAATTAATTCACCAAGGTAGCAAAATAATGAAAATATCTTCGGGAGGTTTGTTCTAGTTTCATTGTTATTATGACAATGACACTGACATAAGTAACTCTGGAGAGAAAAGAGTTTGTTTTAGCTTAAAATTCCAAATTTTGTGGTGAAGTCAATGCAAAAACTTTAACTAGCTAGTCATGTCTTGTCCATAGACGAGAGAAAAACATAAAGAAATGAATGCAGTCACGCTCACTTGATTTCTTGATTGTGGTGAAATAGATTTATCCTTTCTTATACTGTTAAGGACCATTGATTGTTGGCCGCTGGACAGCGTCTATCCAAAATGGCGCCAACTTCACTTCAGCACCACGGACAGCTGCTTGGCGCAGGCGCGGTAACAGTGACACGTCTCTCGGCTCTCCCCCTCCCGATGGGGATATGCTAATAAGGTGCTTGCACTAAACTAATCAGACAGTAACACGTTTGCTTGCCCCCCTCCCGCGGGGGTAGGTTAATGAGGTGTCTGCATGGTGCACCAATCAGACAGTCTCGCTCGGCTATATAAGCCAGCAGCTCCAGGGTATCGGGGTCCTTCGCTTCAAACTTCAAGAGGAGCTCCCAACAAAGTGCTGCTGAGAAGGATCCTGTTGCCGCATCGCGTTGTTCTTGCGGGCGAGACCGATCGCAACAATTGATGAGGGAACTTTGCCAGCTACAGTGAGTAAACTCAGTTCTCTGACTGCCCATAGGCAAACTTGATCTAGACCATCTTTCCTTGATATTTTCTTCCCAGAGGATTCTTGGTTTGTCTTACAAAGCTAACCACCACAGGCTGTAAGGTCTTTGGCTATTAAATATATGAAAACTATAGCAGCTGCAATGAGGGATATGTTGCATCATAAAAAAGAGAAATGAAAATGAATCAGCCAGAACAATTGCAAACAAAAGTTCATGAAATAGGGTAGATACACTTTGGATTATCTAAACATAACGAGGAAACTATTCAAAAGTTGATCACTTGAATAAAGGTTGTTTTAATAGCTGAAAACATGACAATTGTAAGAAAAGGATCCTAGAACCAGAAAGGAATGGACCCATAGAACCACAATCGTGTCCTCATTTTTACATGAGAAACTCTTAACTGTGTTCTAACCTTAAAATCCAAGAAACTCACTTTAGAGGGCAAGCCATAGTTCATCAGTACATGCCAAAGTAGTGAATTGCAACTTACCTTTGCTATATTGTTTTAGACAAAGCTGAATTGAGAACAAAATGAAAACAATCAGGATTAAATCTGGTCATTGTGAGCCTGGCATTGGTGGTGCAACCTTTAATCCCAGCATTTGGGAGGCAGAGGCAGGCAGATTTCTGAGTTTGAAGCCTCGTCTACAGAGTGAGTTCCAGGACAGCCAGGGCTGTACAGAGAAACCATGTCTTGAAAAACAAAAGAACAAAAACAAAATATCAGGTCATTGTGTAACATATAGAGTCTATTTTCCACATTCTCTTCATGGTCAATCGCATCTGCACTTGAATTAAACTAGAATCCAGGAAGGCATGATAGGGAAATTGACACACTAATGAGTATATTCTTTCACATGCTGGTACTGTCCTCTCATACCTCAGGTCCTCATTATTTCATAATAAATGAACCAAGTTAGCAGTCATCCCTAATTGTATGAGCAAATGGCAGAGAATAAGATATTCAACGTCAGTCAAGTGAGCAAGGTGGTCCAGAATTTTCTCTGGTGAAGAAAAGTAGTATAGACAGAAGGCAACCATTAAGAGACAGGTTCACAGATGTGCATGCATATGGTTAAACATTTAAAATACTTTAATTATTATGTACAACAGCAAATTAATTGCTCTGCAGCCATGAGGACATCTTGAGCCAAAGCACAGACTGCAGTTCATAGGTCTGTTCTCCCCTCCAAAACTGTTACCATAATAGTGTTGCCAACTGTATGCTTACAAGTCTACAGCTCATGATCCGCTACAAAAATCATCCTTGCTCTGGACACTGTCTTATGTTCGTAGACCAGTGGTTTCTTTATGATCTAATTTATTTCAAACCAGTTTCTCTCTTGTAAGTAATTCATGTCAAGACATAGTTCCAACATCTTAATGAGGAACTGTAAATTATCATTGAAGTACTGAAGAAATATAAAAACAGCAACATAAGTGTAGAGAGAAAATAACCAGAGAAGGTATCCTAGGTGTTCTAGGTTCTTGAAAGAATAAGATTTGTTTTAGTGAATTTTTGTAAAATAATTAATATTGTAAGCATTTTCATGCAATTATTTAAAATCTGTTATGCTCACATTTATGTTATATATGTAAATTTGACTTAATTCTTTCTTAATTTTTATTTTTAGGCAGTCATGTATTCTTGGTTTGCATCAAACTTGCTACATAGCTAAAATTGGTTTTAAACTACTGATATACCTGCTTCCATCTCTTGAGTCCCATAAGTTCATATGTATGTTGTCATATGGCAATATATATTGTCAATTATTTTATTTATTCTATTATTTTTATAATAAAATGAAAATATTTGTTTCCAGTTTTAGAAATTTTAATACATACATATATATTTATGTATAGATACATGGATAGATAGATTGAAAATATTCAAGTATCCAGTTTTAGCAATTTTTATGTATATATACATATATATTTATGTATAGATAGATACACAGATGGATGGATAGATAGATTGATAGATAGATAGATAGATAGATAGATAGATAGATAGATAGATAGATAGACAGATATATAGATAGATATCTTCAATTGTCAACTTGAGGGTTAGAGTCACCTGGGATACCTGCCTCTGGACATGTTCTTAGGAGATTATCTTTAACAGGACAATTATGGTCACCAGACTCTCTGACTTTGAGTGCTACTGTTCCCTTGTACTTGATCCTGTCTGCATGAGAAGGATATACTTAGAAGAGTAGAGGAAGGCATTCTTTGTCCATTACTGTGGATGCAAAGCTACCCCAAATTCTTTTTGCTATGACTTCTCCACAAGTATCTGTTGCAAGTGCCAATTAATACTGTTCAAATCAACCTGGTGACACATTCTTTGCTACCACCCCAATGCTCTGGGTTCTTGCATGAAAGACATACACACCTTATATTTTAATATCTTAGATAAATTCAATGCCTTGGTCACTCCCAAACTTGCACATGGCTAAAACCTCCCTTTTAAGATCCTGGGGTTAGTACTTACTACAATCTTTATTTGATCTTTGTTGCTCTAGACCCAATTTTGGGTGCAGGGTGCTCAGGATGCTCTTCACAGGCTCTTGCATGATTGGTATGCTCTGTCTGCACTTCTAGACTTCTAAGGCATGGTTTTTCCTCCTTTCTGGGCATGGCATATGTAAATCTTTCTTCCTTGAGTCCTAAAGTCCCACCTCTGTCTTTCTGGCCAGTCCTCATCCATAGACAACTTTATTTACCAATGAAAACTAAGTGGGTACAGGTACCCTCGGCATCTTACATGTGGATTCTTATGACAGTTTGAGATCCCAGTTAACATAATATAAGCATTAGACCAAATCTACAACAATGATGGACTCTAACCTCTAACTTTGAGCCAGAGTCATTCTTTCTCTCCTTAATTTGTTTTACTCAGATATTTTTTCATGGTGAATATTTGTCAAACTACTTTTGCAATGTGAAAAGAACTTAAGACAAACATGTACATGCACAACATGTATACATAGACCATACACAGTCCTTATATACAGCAGCATGCCATGCATACATATGGATCACACATGCATAGACACATTTTCATACACACACACACACACACACATACACACACACGTGTATTATACATATACATGTAGACAGGGCCTTCACGTACTCTTTGATATGTTCAGGCAATAGAGGGAGGGATCCCTGTTTTCTTTGGAGATTCAGTTGTGTTTTGTGATGTATTCTGGAGTCTTATAAGAGGATATTTTATTGAAGCAGAAAAGTGAGGGTGATTTTTTTTAAAATAGATACATGGTGTTTTTATGGAAGCTATCTTGTGAAAGTGCATGTGATATTTTATTTGAGTGGACAATTAGAGGGGGCATGGTGTTTACAAAGTATATAAAAATAACCCCCAGACAGTGAGAGGATGTTCTTTAATTAATTCACCTTGCAAAACGTCCCTGGTCTTCACTGACAACACTCTTCCCTTGTTTGCCTTTGCAATGGTTTGCTTGTCTTCACTGATGATACTCATGCATTGGATCACCTTAAAATGCTTTGAAGGTCTTCTCTGATCTCCACAAGCCATGATCTCATAGAGTGAAAAGTGCATCATGGTATTCCAGCTCCTTTTTGTTTTTTTCACTTCCTTGATCTCTTGCTGATTCAGCAGAGCTTCGTGGTTTCTTCTGGAACAAGCTGCTGTTACTGATTTGTGTTTGATGTCTATGATTGGACTGCACTATTGTTACTGACCTGTGTTTAGAATTGCCCCAAAGAACTACTTCTGAATAGGTCCACATCCCTGATTTCTTCTTAACCTTTCTTCTCTCCTACCTTTGGTAGGCTAGAAAGAAGATTACAGTGTTTAAGAACCCTTAAGTAGGTTTTGATATATCTAAGCTTACAGGCAATAAGATGTCAGAGATATAATTAGGCATTATTTTTTAATGTGGCCGTGAGGATCTTTCTAAAACAGATGTGTCGTCAATCTGTGCACATAATAACCTTAGTGACAGCCAGTATTCTTCACCTCGCTGAATGGCTGAAGGTAACAGAATGCTTACAGTTCTTCATTGCCATCCCCTGCTTAATTTTTCTAAGGAAATAAAAATATTTTCCAGCTCTATGAATGTGTCATACCAGAGAATTTAAATTCTCAGTTCCTTTTAAAAATTAGAAATTTAATATATACACAAACTTCACTGAGTCTTACAAGAAGGAAGATTGTAAGTTTCCTTAGTCTCGATAAATGCATGAGCAGATTCTGCACAATAAATCTCATTCAGTATGCCTGTACCCCACTGGAACTGATTTCTTTGGAGAAGGATAATATAACTTCGGCCTGAAGTTCATTTTCAGAAGAAGATTGATATCTAAAGACCTATTTGTCAACAAGACCAGACAGATTGAGGTAACAGATAGCTTCCTAACACGTTCGCCCAATGCTTTAGTTTTGGCAGTGTAAAAGAAAACCCAGCTCCCGTGCCTCAGACCAAGAAGCCCATATTCTAGTTGCCATGTGTGGAAAGGTATTTTTTGTCCATTGGGACAGCCATATAATGCAATGTAGAACGTGTAACTTCTACAGTAGACATTTGTTTCTCAGGAGTATGGGATATCTAAGACAATGGTGTCAGCAAATTTGTTATCTCATGGTCTCATATCCTGCTTAACAGTTGTCTTCTTCCTGCATCCTTACTAGATGTACAGCTTTCTTACTTACAAATACTCCAACACTGTTTATAAAGGAGATGACTGAGTATGTAAAACAGGCATTGTGCAAGCATGAGGACAAGAGTGTGTGCCCTAGAATCCAGGTAAATTCTAGGCAGATTTGACAACCTATAACTCCAATTCTAGGTTTTATGTAGCAGAGCTTTTCCTAGAGCTAGACTAGGTAAACCTGTGAATTCATGAAATATATATATGTATACATATATATGTATATGATATATATATATTATATATCATATATATATGCCTTGGTATATGTGGAGGAGAGTGATACAAGAAGACATATGATATGATGTTGACCACTGACCACTACTTGCATACTCACCCACATATGTGTACTCATACATAGATAAATGCACTATACATGTACAAATCACATACAAGTACCCATGCATAATATTATCTCTGCATGGAAACTTTTAGAGTGGGATATTAGCCTAAGCATTGTCTTCTCCATCCAGTCTTGTTGTTTCTACATGGGATAGAAGAAAACTCTCATTCTCTCTTTGGATCCTTTATCCTTACCTGCTGGGTATTTTCTGATCACCCTTAAGGTCAGGGAGCCCTGAGTGCTAGAGTCAAAAGTATCTTCTATGAACTTTAGAAAAGCCAGGATTCAGAAGGAAAAATTTCAATAATGCTGAACTTGATGAGGACCTGAGGTTATCTTTCAGCAGAAAACATTAGTAACTTATAATATCATATTTTGAGTTTTAAATATAAGTGTATTATAAAAAAACTTAATTTTTTATTTGAAATACTCTTAATAGTACTTTATATAAACATCTGTGAATAATCTAGTTAACTGGAATTAATTCACTAAAACTTCAATAAGAGCTTATCCCCATAAACATAGCATCTTCCTTAGTTTTTAAACTACTTTTTTTATTCCTAAGTCATCTAATTTTTAGTCGCCTTTCTCTCTTCTCCTCCCAGTCCCACTTACAAATTCCTTTGCCCATTGCCCACTCTCCTTCTTTTCAGAGAACAAGAAGCCCCCTGTGTGCACCACCACACTCTGGGACATCTAGTACCAGCAAGACTATCGACACCATCTCCTAATAATGCCCAACTAGGCAGTCCAGTAGGGGAAGGGGATACAGTGGAAGGCAAAAGAGTCAGAGAAAGGCCTTTCACCAAATTTTAGGGGACTCACACAAAGACCAAGCTGCACATGTGCTATAAATGTGTGTGAGACCTAGGTAGAGCACCTCCATGTACTTTGGTTGGTGGTTTACTCTCTATGAACTCCCATGGGCCCAAGTTAGTTGACTCTGTATGTATACTTGTGTCCTTGATCCCTTCAGCTTCCTCAGTTCTCTCCTACAATATTCCACATGAATCCCCTCGCTCCCCCTGACGTTCGGCTATGGCCGTCTGCATGTTTCCATCTGCTGCTTGATGAAGCCTCTCAGGACACGGTTATGCGATACTTGCTGTCTGCATTATTGCGGAGTATCACTACAGTGTCAGTGGTTCCTTTCCCTCATGAGATGGGTCTCAACTTGAGCCAGTCATTGTTTTGCCATTCCCTCAGTCTCTGCCTTAGCTTTATCCCCGAATATAGAGTTGGAAGGACAAATTTGAGTTAGAAGGTATTGTGGGTGGGTTTGTGTCCCCTTCTTTCAACTTGAAGACATTTCTGGCTACAAGAGGTGGTTGCTTCAGTCTCTATAAATTGCTATGTTAGGAATATCAGATAAGATCACACAGATAGTTTCCCCATATCCTTTCCCATCCCAATATTTGATTAGTAGTCTAATCCTGGTCTTAAACTAATCCCAGAAATGCCCACTACAGATTTCCATTCATAATTCTTGCACTCACTAGTCTCCACTCCCCAAATACCTGGTCGTAGTCCCCATATCGTCTTTACCCTCCCTCCTTCAAAGTTCCCTCCATCCACCTCCAAAGACTATTTTCATCTCCTATATAAAATTCACTTATATGTCCCTGAGCCCTCCTAAATACTCAGTTTCTTGGGGGGTCTATAGATTACAGCTTGGTTATCATGCCTTTTATGACTAACATCCAATTATAAGTGATTACATACCACACTTGGCTCTCTGTGTTTGCATTACCTCAGTGTGAATGATATTTACCATTTCCATTCATTTGCCTGAAATTTTCATGATGTCATTCACTGCTTTTAGTAGCTGAGTAATATTTCATTGTGTAGATTTACTACATTTATTTATGCTTCCTTCAGTTGAGGGAGTTCTACGTTGTTTCCAGTTTCTGGCTATTAGGAATAATGTTGCTATGGACATACTTAGCAGTTGCCTCTGTGGTATAGTGGAGTATCTTTTGGAAAAAAAAGGTCCAGGGGTTATAAAGATGGGTCTTGTGATAGAACCGTTCCAGACTTTTTGAGAAACTTTCAAATTCAGTTTCTAAGTTTTTTTTAAAATATTTGCACTCCTACCAGCAATGGAGGAGTGTTTCTGTTGTTCTACATCCTCTCTCACATGCTCTGTTACCTACTCTAATGGGTATAAGATGGAATCTCAGAGTCATTTTGATTTACATTTCCCTGAAGAGTAAGGATGTTGAACATTTAAGTGATTCTAATCTGTTAAATAGTCCTCTGTTGAGAATTTTCTGTTCAAGTATCTACCTCAATTTTTAATTGGGTTATTTGTTTGTTGATCTCTAATTTTTTGAGTTCTTTATATATTATAGATATTAGTCCTTTGTCAGATATAGGATAGTGAGATAGTTATTCCAGTCTATAGCCTGCCATTTTGTTTATTGAAGGTGTCCTTACCTTTCCAAAGGCTTTTCAGTTCCATGATATCTCATTTATTAATTGTTCATCTTATTGCCCGAGGTATTAGAGTTGTGTTCAGGAATTGGTCCCCTGTGCCAAAAAGCTCAAGGCAGTTTCCCAGATTATCTTCTATTAGATTAAGTGTGTTTGGTTTTGTGTTGAGTCTTAGATCCATTTCAAGTTGAGTTTGGTGCAGGGTGATAGATGTGTGTCTGTTTACATTTTTCTACATACAGACATCCAGTTAGATCAGCAACATTTGTTGAAGATGCTTTCATTTTTCCATTGTAGGTTTTTGGCTTCTTTTCTCAATTATCAAGTGACCATAGGTATGTGGGATTATTTCTGGGTCATTGATTCTATTTCACTAAACCGGCTGGGTGTTGCTATGCCAATACCATGTAGCTTTTAATAATACTATTGCTCTGTAGTCTAGTTTGAAATAAGGGATGTTGATACCTCTAGAAGTTCTTTTAGTGTAAAGGATTATTTCTAGCTACCTTGGTGGGTATTTAAATTTTTCACATGAAGTTGAGAATTGCTCTTGGCAGATCTATGAAAAATTTCATGGGAACTTGGATGGGAACTGAATTGAGTACTACACTGATTTTATTAAGATGGATATTTTTGCTGTGTTAAGGCTACTAATCCATGAGTGGTGTGTCTTTACATCTTCTGATATTTCCTAAATTTTATTATTCAGGGACTTAATGTTTTGTCATACTAGTCTTTCACTTGCTTGGTTAGAATTACCCCAAAATATTTTTTATTATTTTTGCATATTATAAAGGCTTTTGTTTCTCTTATTTCTTTCTTAGATTATATACTATTTGTGTAAAGGAGGACTACTGATATTTTTAGTTGATTTTGTATCCAGACACTTTACGGGACAGATTTCCCGGCTACAGGAGTTCTCTGGTAGAAGTTTTGGGGTCACTTATATATACTATCATACCATCTGTGAATATCAGTTCTTTGACTTCTTCCTTTCCAATTCATATCCCCTTAATCTCCTTAAGTTGCCTTATTGCTCTAGCTAAAACTTCAAGTACTATGTTCAGTATATATAGAGAGAATGAATGACCAGCCTTGTCATGCCACTGATTTTAGTGGAATTGCATTAATTTTTCTCCATTTAATTTAATATTGGTTATTGTCTTGCTGTATATTGTTCTAGCCCACTGAAATCATGATCCATCCTTACAAGATTCTTAACATGAAGGAGTGTTTGATTTTGTCAAAGCATTTTTCAGCATCTAGTAAAAAGATCATGTGATTTTTTTCTTTCACATTTTTCATACTGTGGAATACATTGATGGATTTTTATACGTTGAGCCATCCCTGCCTCCATGGGATGAAGCCTAATTAATCATAGTGAATGATATTTTTGAAGCTTTCTTTGATTCAGTTTTCAAGTATTTTATTAATTATTTTTACATCAATGTTCATACAAGAAATTGGCCTGAAAGGGTATTTTTGTTTGTTTGTTTTTGTCTTTTTGTTTTTGTTTGGTTGGTTGGTTTTTGTTCTTTTATTTTTTATTTTTTGCATCTTTTTGTGTTTTAGGTATCAGCATGACCATGGCCTCATTAGGATTCACAATATCTATTCTGTTTCTATTCTTGGAATAATTTAAGGAGTATTGACATTAGCTCTTCTGTGAAAGTCTAGTAGAATTCTGTCAAAAGTCTAGTAGAATTATGTCAAAACCATATGGCCCTGGGCTTTTTTGGTTGGGAGAGTTTTAATGATGCTTCTATTTTCTTATGGGTTATAGTACTTTAGTAATGTTTCTTTTATGAATGTGGGTGCCCTTGTATTTGGGGTATATATGTTCAGAATTGAGTTGTCATCTTGGTAAATTTTCCTTTGATATATCTAATGTCTTTTCCTATGTCTTTTGATGAATATTTGTTTGAAAGCCTATTTTAATAGATATTAGAGTGGCTACTCCAGCTTTCTTCTTGATTCCCATTGCTTGTAAAACATTCTCCCTGCCCTTTATTATGAAGTAATAACAATGTTGCTGATTTTTTTTATTTGTAACAGAATACTATACCATGTTTCCACATCTATTGTATTAGCCTTTGTCATTTTATTGAGTAATTTCATGTATTAATATTGAGAGATATTAGTGACCAATGATTTTTAATTCCTGTTATTTTGATGTTGGTGTTGTTAGTATATATGTGTATGTTTTTGTATGTATTTCTAAATAATTTTCTTATTTTGTTTTCAGTGTAGTGGAATGTCTTATTTTCTACACTTTCTTCTGTTTAGTTAACCTCCTAGGTTTGGAGTTTTCTAAGTATTTGCTACAAGGCTACATCTGTGGATAGATATTGGTTAAATTTTGTATTGTATTGGAATATCTCATTTTCTCCATATACGGGAGATTGAGAGTTTTGCTGGCTGTATTAGTCTATATTGGCATCTATAATTTCTTGGAGAATGTTTAGACATTTTTTCCAAGTCCTCCTAGCTTTTAGAGTCTCTTTGAGAAGCCTGGTGTCTTTGTGTTACTTGGTCTTTTTACTTTGCAGCTGTTGATTTATTTCTTTTTTTTTTCCTTTAAATTCAGTATTTGCTTTTTATGCAGTGGCAGGATTTTTGGAGGATCCCAATCTGATTGGTGTTCTGTATGCTTCCTGTATGTTTATAGGAGTCTCTGCCTTTATTTTGAGGGAGTTTTGTTGAAAATATTTTCTGGTACTTGGAACTGGCACACTTCACCTTCTATTCCTATTATTCTTAGCTTGTCTTTTCATTGTTTTCTAAATTTCCTAGATGTATTATGTCAAGAATTTTTTTAGATTTAACATTTTCTTTGATCCATGTACCAATCTTTTCTATTGTATCTTCTACTCCTGAGATTCTTTCTTCCATCCCTTGCAATCTGTTTGTGATGCTTGTGTTAATTTTTCTTGCTTTCTTCTGTAGGTTTTCTAACTCCACAATGCCCTCAGATTATGTTTTCTTTATTGTTTCTATCTCTATTTTCATGTCTTGAACTATTTTATTCATTTCATTTACCTCTTTGTGTTCTCCTGTATTTCTTTAAGGGATTTAGTAGTTTTTCCTTTAAAGACCTTTACCAACATTGCCTATATTCCCCTGTATTTCTTTGAGGGATGTATTCCTTTCCTTTTTAAAGGCATCTATCATTTTTATAAGGTTGGATTTAAGGTCATTTTCTTGAATGTCAGCTGTGGTGGGATATCTACATGTTGTTTTTGTAGGATAACATTGCTTTGAAGGTGCCATAATACTCTTACTCTTGATGTTTGTATTCATATGCTGGCCTTTAGCCATCTGGTTGTCCTTAGATATTCCTGGTATAACAGATATCAAGAAGGAAAGCCCAATTTTGATGTTCCTCAAGCAGCACGCCTTAGGTGGGCAGCTCTGAACTGCATGTCATTGGTGTAGCAGATATTATTTGTTTGGGGGGGGTACTTACTGCAGACAGGGGGCCAGTCAATGGAGCTTGAAGAGTAACCCAAAGCTAACTCAGGACAGCTGTGCTTTTCCTGAAGAACAGGAAGGTGAATGTGGGGGAAGGGATTTAACCTACATGTTCCTTTTTATGCCTTCTTAGATGTTCCTTGTTCAGTGGGCCTGATAGGGCAGGCAGAGCAGTGCTATAACATCTTGAAGAATGCTTTCTGAAAGTGCTGTGAGCTTGATTTCTGGCTCTCTATTTAAATGTCTTGCTGCAGATATCTTAGGGTATTAATAGTTGTGTTCTGAGGCCTAAGAAATATCATTATGCTGCAGCTCCTTCCCCTTCTCTTGTGGGACCATGAAATCTAGCCTTATTCCTGGTTGAGCTAAGGCTAGAAGCACTGGAGACCCTGAAGTGATGGTCGGACCTATGACTGTTCCCCAGCACCAGGGCCCTGTCATTAGCTGAAGCCCACCATAGGTGTATGGCCATCATATACGAACAATGCCTCAAGTCTTCCACATGTATATGAGGTAAAAGATGTAACCTCTTAGGCTGAAGACAGAGATCACCTATTCTAGTGAGATAGCTAGAAGCCTAGAGGGTTTAGTCAATAAGTTTTCCTCCCCAGACACTCCTTCCTACAAAAGGTATTTAATCTCAGACCCACACTGAAAAGTCGGGTATGATGTTATACATCCTCCATGTGTCTAAATAAATGCCTTAAAACCATGGATTGCCTCTTTATATTCGGATCTACCAGGAGAAGCCATGAAAAAGGCCTTTTCCTATAGAGTCACCTTCTAGTCTCACATAGAAGGCCTTTCTGTGCTCCCAGCCATCACTACCAGCAACTCCAAGCCTGCCACCATAAAGGCAGGGACTCTTCCCCCGGGACCAGCTTGAGCTTCCCTCTTTACTCCTGTCCCCAGGATAACTCCAGCCCACAGGCCCAGATTCCATTCTCAGCTCTTCCACAACTTCCAATAGAACCTGGGTGTTCAAGAACCTTGGAACCCCACACCCTCTGCTCTCTTCGCAGACCCGGAGTCCCCCAAGCCAGATACAGCTATGTAGTTCCCATGCTCATGCCTCAGACTGTGATTTGTCACCCCCAAAGTGGTATCCTGGGGCTCTCTTGTGGCCCAACACCCACCAGGCAAAGGTGTGGGTTAACAGTCAAATCTCCATGTCTGCCTCACCAAGCTGCCCAGCCCTATGGCAGAGTGGTTGAGGGACCCACAACCCCTCAACACTGCCTGCCCCTTCTCTCTGGTGTGTGTGTGTGTGTATGTGTGTGTGTATGTGTGGTGTATGTATGTGGTATGTGTGTGTGTGTGTGTGTGTGTGTGTGTGTGTGTGTGTGGTGTGTATGTGGTATGTATTTGTGTGTGTATGTGTGTGAGGGTGTATACAAATGGATGAGTACCTATATGTGAAATTATGGGTATGAAGGCCATAAGCCAAGCTCATGTGTTATTTATCTATCTTTCTTTTATAACAGCTGAGAAAGTGTCTCTTATCAGCCTAGAGATATTCAGTCTGGCTGGCCAGAGAGCTAAGAGTAACTCTGGTCCTCATGCTAACAAGGAGAGCATTTCACTGAGTAAGTTATCTTTTCACTGTACTCTGGATTTATTTTACTTCAGTGTCCTCTAATATCACAACATTTTGGAAGCCCAGGTCCAGAGTGAGTACAACTTCTAGCTGAGAGATGTCCAGTTGCAGAAAAATTGGTTAAATAACAATCATAAAGAGTTATTTTTACAGACAATTTCTCTCTCCTAATGAAACTACCCAAAATTCTTTCATTTTGGATTATCCAAATTTATCTTAAAACACACAAAAATTATTATCATAAAAATTATTGCATAGAGTCTAATGTTGACTCTCTATATAATAATTCCTTATTCACTACATTTTCTGTGCACACCAGAGCTGTTCGATTTTGATAGATAAATCCTAATTGTAGAATATAAAAGAAGAGTAAAGAGTAAATTTGACTACTTCAGTGAAAATATGAAACCATTATAAGGAAATTAATTTTCAATTACCTTTAAACTACAAGAGAAAACAAGAAAAGCAGATTGAAATAAAATCATCTTCTTACAGCAATTATTAACTATATCTGATTTGTCTTCACTCATCATTAGAATCAGTTGGGATGTTGACTGACTATCATATATATATCTTATGTAAAGAAATCCATTCCTTGAGAGGCTCTGACAGCACCTGACTAACACAGATGTAGAGGCTCACAGCCATCCATCGAACTGAGTACAGTGTCCCCAGTGAAGGAGTTGGAGAAAGGACCAATGGAGCTGAGGGGTTTGCAGCCCCTTAGGACAAACAACAATATGAACTAACTAGTACCCTCAGAGCTCCCAGGGTCTCAACCACCAACTAAAGACTGCATATGGAGGGGTCTGATTGTTCAGGCAGCATGTGTATAGTAGAGGATTGCAAATTCAATCATCAATAGGAGGAGAGGAGCTCGGCCCTGTGAAAGTTTGTGCCCCAGTGTAGGGGAAGGCCAGGGCCAGAAAGTGGGAGAGGGTGGGGTGGCAGGCATGGGGAAGTGGGAGGCAACAGGGGTTTGTTTTGGTTGTTTTTGTTTGTTTCTTTGTTTTTTGGAGGGGAAACTGGGAATGGAGAAATTTACATGTAAATAAAGAAAAAAAATAAATAGAATTAATAAAAAGTGGGGAAAAAAAAGAAACCCATTCCTTCATAAGAAGGAAACTCCCTTAGTATATTTGGTAAGGGGGCTTTAGAACTTATATTCTTGACTACATTTCTCCCACCATGTAAGCATATCCTCCCTTTCATGTAACTGCTGACGTTTTATAGCTGGCAGTAAAAATTAAGTAGCATAGATCAAAGGATTCCTTTTCACTGAAAAAGTAAGAAGTACTTAATCCAGGTAAAACTTGTGGTAGAAAAGGACATTTATATGGTAAAGCTTAGGTCCAGGATGTAACTTAGCTTCCACGCACAAGGTAGAGTACTTCTTTAGCATTCACAATACCCTGGAAGTGGTCCTAGCCCTATGTATATAAACCAGCCATGGTAGCTCAAACCTGTAATCCTAGCATTACAAAGGTAGATGCAGAAGAATAGGAATTTCAAGGTTATTGTTTCTTCTACACAAATTCAAGGCCATTTGGACTATATAAGACTTTCTCTGAAATAGAAGTGGAGGGAGAAGCATGAAGAAGGAGGGGTAGGATGAAAGAGAGAGAGTGAGGTGGAGAGAGAAGGAGGGAGAGAGAAAAGAAACACATGAAGAGTATATTTCAAAGAGTGCTTGCAAGAGGCAAGTTCATTGTCATATGTATCTGGGACAGTTTCTTTTTCAGGATTCTCCCATAGCCTATATATAGCCACTCACTCTGTGAGCATACAAGAATAGTCTTTGCTATGACCTATCTCAGATGATTCAGGCAGATCATTCTCTTTAAGGATTTTAGACCCCCAAAGAGAAGTGAAGAATTCATCTTGGTCAAATAGTCTTCTGTCTCCTTCCTTTGAAAATCACCACCCAGGATATGTAGAGAAGAATGATGGAATTAGTTCTAATAACTGTTCCCCATAATGAATTAGGCATCTTAAGGAACTAAACAAGACAACAACCCAGATAAATGTGAAGTAGTAAAATTATCTTTTTCTTTTGGTTCTGTCTGGTCAGTTAAAATATTAGCTGTAGAAAAAGGACAGGATAAAATAGTAATATGAATGTCTTAGTGAAGTTACATTTTATTAATCAACCTATTTATATTTCTCTAGTGTGATTTCATAAAACTCACTGCAGCCACTCTGGATTTCAGTGCTAAGTTTCAGGGCTGGTTCCTTTGGACTAATACAGGGGAGGGTAGGATCTGATACATATCAGCCTTTATTCTTCTGATGGGAATCAATAGTTTCAATATTTTGTTTTAATCACCAGCATTTCCTAAATAATCCCCCTATCTTCTGTCAGCATCTTTCAGGATATGCTAATCCAACAACAAACTCATCATTACAACTTATAAATTATAATATGGAGAAATTGATAATCTCTATAAGCTAAATTTCAAGGCTATAGTCCTATAGAATTTCAGGAATAAAGATCATGAAAACTATCTAAATTAGGGGCTGGAGAGATGGCTCAGTGGTTAAGAGCTCTGACTCCTCTTCCAGAGGTCCTGAGTTCAATTCCTAGCAACCATATGGTAGCTTTCAACCATCTGTAGTGGGATCTGATGCCCTCTTCTGGTGTGGCTGAAGAGAGTAACAGTGTACTCATCTATATAAAATAAATAAGTCATAAAAAATTATCTGACTTAACCATCTCATATCTATTCCTGAAAAATTAGAGAATAAAACGACTCTATTTAGTATAACTAGAAATTTCTGTTGGTTCTTATATGTGTATTAAATATTCATTGTGGGTATGTGTGTTGGTGGGCAAGAGGCTCAGATGTGGAAGACAAAGAATAATTTGTGGAACTCATATCTCTCTCATTTTACCATATGAGTCTCTGGAATTAAACCAGTTAGGTTTACTTACATTCCTAGGTGTTTCAATACCTTTGAATAGTTTTTGTTTTATTTAGTTTTTAGTTTTCTAATTCAGGAGTATTATTAAGGAAAAAATGACAATGAAGGCCATCTGAGAAAAATTTCAATATTCTGCATGTATTTATTTATTCTATTTAAGGGCTGCTTTTGTTGAATATATAATGAAATATTTTAGAGGAAGTAGACTTAAAAGTATATACCTGTAATTCTTCCAGTAGATTAAGCACTGTGGAATGAATGGCTTCTCTAGTAAAAATAATTTGAAATAACTATGACCATCAATATGTTCATGATTTAATTTTATTACAAAATCATAACATAAGAATTATGTAATCTCAAAAATAAAGATCATTGGTAGAGATTTATCTTAAAACTTTACTAGTAGGTGGCTGGCTGGTATTTTAAAATATTTCTAATTTTAACAATTTTACTGATTTGTATATGTGATGTGAGTGTTGAGACAAGAGGACAACAAATTGGGATTAGTTCTCTTTCCATCTTTACATGTGTTCCAAAGTAAAATTCAGGTTGCTGGCTTTGCCAAAACCCTTTTTATCCCTCTGAACCATGTTTCAGGCTCCTAACCTGACTTTTGAAATTATAATTATACAAGATACCATTCATATCTTGTATATTCGTGTACCATTAAGATGCCAGGAATGTGAGATGAGACCCATTTCACAAGATAAAATACTAGTAAATGAGGTAGAAAGGACATAACCTGCTTGGAAGAGAAGAAATAGAGATTTCTCCTTGGCTAGCTGGTAAGAGGTGGGTTTCACAGAGGAGATATACTTTGAGGAGAACCCTCAGATTATGTTTAACAGAGCCAATACAAATAAAGGAAAATAAACAAAAGCTTCCGTTACATTATGACAAATCACATAGAAACCTTATGTCTTTATGATTTTTGTTTGGAAACAGCTCGGTGATCACTGGTGTTCACAGCAATCCTGTCACCACTGTGCATGGACACATTTAATTACATCCATGAAGGATAAATGTGTATTGTCATAGTATTTTCTGTGAATAATACCTGTGGGAGTACAAATAAATGACACACCCTTCACTAGGTAATTTTAGTGTTCATGAGGAAGGAAAGAAAATTAACTTTTACAGAATACATAGCAGTGTTTTGATATGGCCTCTTTCTATGACTGCCTGGCAGCCTGTCCAGCCAGCCTTTCCTACCAGCCATGATTTAAGTTGCCCAAGCACATGAACTTTTCCATTTTATGTTAAGTCATTTGTAATTTTTAGAATTATTATTTCTTAACAGAAAAAAAGAATTTATTACATTGTTTGAAGTAAATAAGCCTAAGAGAAACTAGGCATTCAAGCATACTGAGACTTAATTTTTAATTTTTCTTATGCTTGATGCTTTGTTATGTGATGACTTAATAAATAAAATAATGCTTACCTAGTAGATGAGCAGAGATTCCCTAAATTACAGATAAAGTGAATATTTATGTACTTAGGTTCCTTTATTGGTGTTGTCTCAGGTATGGAAACATTTGGACTCATCTTCACAATGAAGCATTATGAATTTAGAAGATTGTAATTCCTCTAGAAAGTGGGTTAGATATTCAGTTTAGCACACTGCACTATTACTTATGATGAGTCTAGATGATATGCATTTTGGGGACAATGTTGGGCATATAACATATGTCCTCTGAGCTTTGTGTTTAAGAACAATTTGAGAACATCAGGGTATGGGAGTCATACCTTTATTGTTCCACACATTATTCTACACATGCCACCTACTATTATGTATATTATTATGCACATCCATTTTATATGCTATTTTAATGTCAAGGCTTGGTGGCTGATATTCTTGCCACAGTTTCAATGAAAGACACATAAAGGCAGAGAGTGATAAAGTAGGATACCTGGTGTTCTTCTTTAGCTTCTGCATTTGTTGGCACACAACCTCTTCCCCCACAAAAAGATCGAGTGCAATTATATTGCTTGGTTTACCTAACAGAAGGAACAAAAAAGTAAGGGAGGATGGGAGAATGGATAGAAGGAAGGAAAGAAAGAAGGAATGAAGGAAAGGAAAGGAGAATAAAGGAAGAGTAAAGGAGAGGAAAAGAGGAAAAAGGGAAGGAGAGAAGAAAGTAGGAAAGAGTAGACAGAAAGAGAGGGACAGAATAAAGGAGGAGGAAAGGAATGAAGGAAGGAATGAAGAAAGGAAGGAGCAAAGGAAAAGAAGAGAAGGGAAAACCCCTTTTATTTTCTCTAGACAACTTCTCTTCACATGATACACTGGACTGGGTTTCTAACACCAATTTTCAAACTGATCCTGACAGTAAATATTTACATAATATGTATTTTTAAAATTGCACATGACAAATGGCCAGGCTGGCATCTAGCTGGTTTCTGATATACAGTTTTTCAGTCTTCCATTTCATTCCCCAAAAGAACAAAAGAAGAAGAAGAAGAAGAAGAAGAAGAAGAAGAAGAAGAAGAAGAAGAAGAAGAAGAAGAAGAAGAAGAAGAAGAAGAAAAGGGAGGAGTAACAAACTTTGGTTACTTCTAGGTGAGAGGTCTCTGATAATACAGGACAGAGTTCTTTCTGCTGCTTACTATGAATTTTAGAATTTCAGATATATCATTCGGACTACAAATATTTAACTCATCCCATCCCATGGCTAACCTCATCTTCTCACTCTGCCAGTCTGAAAGAAGTATGAATCTTTCAGCAGCTGTGAAACTGTCACTAGTTTTGGTATGTCATGGTGGGTCAGTGGCCAGATGTAATGTGATAGAGACAAGCAGTTCGATAGTGTGCAAAAACTAGTTTGAGGTTAATTTTTCTTCTAGAATTTTACTTCCCTCCTTCACTCATTCCTTCTTTCTACCTCCTATCTTTCTTTCTTCCTTCCTTCCTTTCTTCCTTCCTTCCTTTCTTCCTTCCTTCCTTTCTTTCTTTCTCTTTTTCTATCACTATTGTTTGAATTAGAGTTTCAAAATATATCCAAGGTTGACCTAGAACTCACTATGCAGGCCAGGTTGGTACAGAACTCAGAGATCCACCTGTGTCTCCCAAATCATGGAATCAAAGGCATACACCACCACACCACCTAGTTGGTTGGCTAGTTTGGAGAGAATTAATCATTCTCAGTGTTGAGTGAAATTCTAACAGTGTGCAGGAATCTTCACTAAGTTATGATGGGTTTGCAGTCCCTTAGGATGAACAACAATATGAACTAACTATACACTATAAACTAAACTCAGGGCTCCCAGGGACTAAACCACGAACCAAAGAGTACACTTTGTGGGACTCATGGCTCCGGCAGCGTATGTAGAGCTGACGATGGCCTACTCCGTCATCAGTGGGAGGAGAGACCCTTGGTCCTATGAAGCTTCTATGCCCCAGTATAGGGGAATGCCAGGAGCAGGAAGTGGAAGAGGGTGGGTTGGTGAACAGGGAGAGGGGGCAGGGAACAGGGTTTTTTGTTTTGTTTTGCTTTTTGTTTTGTTTTGAAGGGAAACTGGGAAAGGAGATATCATTTGAAATGTAAATAAAGAAAATATCTAATAAAAAATTTAAAAAAATAAAAATAAAGTCATGATTTCTTCTGTAGCTGCTTTTTGATGATTGGGTGCTGTGGCTTAATTCACTGACTGATATAGAATGTAGTGTATAGTATATAGTATATAGTGTATAGTATATAGTATATAGTGTATAGTGTATAGTGTATAGTATATAGTATATAGTATATAGTGTATCATGTATAGTATATAGTATATAGTATATAGTGTATAGTGTATAGTATATAGTATATAGTGTATAGTGTATAGTATATAGTATATAGTGTACAGTGTATAATGTATAGTATATAGTATATAGTATATAGTATATAGTGTATAGTATATAGTATATAGAGTATAGTGTATAGTATATAATTTATAGTGTATAGTGTATAGTGTATAGTATATAGCGTATAGTGTATAGTATATAGTGTATAGTGTATAGTGTATAATATATAGTGTATATTGTATAGTGTATAGTGTATAGCATATAG
>NW_022196891.1:11294425-11298827 GCF_008632895.1 Mastomys coucha
TGTATAGTATATAGCGTATAATGTATAGTGTATAGTGTATAGTATATAGTGTATAGCATATAGTATATAGTATATAGTATATAGTATATAGAGTATAGTGTATAGTGTATAATTTATAGTGTATAGTGTATAGTATATAGTATATAGTGCATAGTGTATAGTGTATAATTTATAGTGTATAGTGTATAATATATAGTGTATAGCGTATAGTGTATAGTGTATAGTGTATAGTATATAGAGTATAGTGTATAGTGCATAATGTATAGTGTATAGTGTATAGAGTATAGTGTATATTGTATAGTGTATAGTGTATAGCATATAGCATATCGCGTATAGCGTATAGTGTATCATGTATAGTATATAATATATAGTGTATAGTGTATAGTGTATAGTATATTGTATATAGTGTATAGTGTATAGTATATAGTATATAGTGTAGAGTGTATAGTGTATAGTGTATAGTAAATAGTGTATAGTATATAGTGTATAGTGTATATTGTATAGTGTATAGTGTATAGTATATAGTATATAGTGTATACTGTATAGTATATAGTATATAGTGTATAGTGTATAGTGTATAGTATATAGTGTATAGTGTATAGTGTATAGTGTATAGTATATAGTATATAGTGTATAGTGTATAGTATATAGTATATAGAGTATAGTGTATAGTATATAATTTATAGTGTATAGTGTATAGTATACAGTATATAGTGCATAGTGTATAGTGTATAGTATATAGTGCATAGTGTATAGTGTATAATTTATAGTGTATAGTGTATAGTATATAGAGTATAGTGTATAGTGTATAATTTATAGTGTATAGTATATAGTATATAGAGTATAGTGTATAGTGTGTAATTTATAGTGTATAGTGTATAGTATTATAGCTATCGCTGGATTTATCAGTGTCACCCTCTGCAAAAATTCATGGCTATTAAAGTAGAATCTACAACCTCTAATTTACTAAACCATAATAATTTCTAACCACAATCTATAAACATTTGACCTTTTGCCCACAGAATGGTATAACCTCCACTCCTCATCAAGAAAACTTCTTTATGCAACATACCACTACATAAAACCACAACTAATCAATGCACAGTGTACTGGAGGAAATTTCAAACAGATACATCTACAAAACAACCTCATACTTGAGGCTGAGAGACCGTTGAAGAAGAGGGAACAGAGAGTTGTAAAGGGCAGTGGGTCAGGGAATTTGGTGTGCAAGTATGTCTCCTAGTATTGTTAGAAGCTGCATTCATAAAGTTTCACCAACACAACTATGAGCTGAACAATAATGACACCAATTAACAGGTGAAACTAAATGGATAAATCCACCTAGCATCAACCATGCACAGAGAACAGTTGAGGAAAGGGCAGAGAAAGAGAAGAAGTCCTTCCCAGGGAAAAAGACAACAAATGATTTTATAAAGAAAAATGGCTATGTATGAAAACATGTATATAAATAACATTTGATAGACTTAGAAAGATTTATTTAATAATATGTATGTTTATAAAAATTATATATACATTGTTATTAGACTGTATACAGCTGAGAGGCTCAGGCCGCAGAAGTGGCAGGTTAGCTGGGACAGGATCCTTTCTACCTCCATCTACAACTAGGAGGGACAGTGGATCCTCAACCCTCTGCACAGCTTTCTCGAAAGCAGAGAGCTTCTTTCTAAGGAGTACTCTGACCCCAGGTCTCAAGTGGAACCAGCTGGAAGGCACAGGCTACAGAAGCTGCAGCCTTCATCCATCTATCTGCACCCAGGAGGGATGTCAGATCCATAGCCCTCTGCATATAGGTCCTACCAGGGGGGAGCTGATCCTCTAGAAGTGCTGACACAGGCTTACAAACCCACAGGAGGAACAAGCTCCAGCCAGATACAGCAAGAACATCTAACAACAGAGATTAACAGATGAATATAGGCAAGCACAAGAATTTTACCAACCAAAACCAAGACTACTTGGCAGCATCAGAACCTAGTACTCCCAACACAGCAAGTCCTGGATACCCCAACACATGGGAAAAGCAAGTTTTGGATCTAAAATAATATTTCATTATGCTGATTGAGGAATTTAAGAAGGACATAAATAATTTCCTTAAAGAAATACTGGAGAACACAGGTAAACAGGCACAAGCCCTTAAAAAGGAAACACAAAAATCACTTAAAGAATTACAGGAGAACACAAGTAAACAAGTAGAAGCCTTTAAGGAGGAAAAACAAAAATCCCTTAAAGAATTACAGGAAAGCACAACCAAACAGGTGAAGTCTTCAAAATGGCATTTAGAAAAGTCCAAAAATCCTTTATGAGAAATCAAATAACTATATGTCAAAATAACGAAGGCTCCGTGGAACAAAAGTATAAGTAAGTTTATAATAAGTGGAAGAAACTCAGATCACTGGTTTAAACTCAAGAATAAGAAAACTGCATGCATTTTCTATACCCCAACACAATGTATTTGGGGTACCTCCTCCTCCTGTCCCTATTCTAAGAGATGTCCATAAGGCAGAAATTACTGATCACTCCTTCCTGAAATCCTTACAGGTCCTGCAACAAGACAGAAGATGATTCATCAGTCAGTTCAAGAGGCCATGCCCTTCCCATTTCTTAGACTTCCCCTGGATTACAACCTGACCTTATATGGGTAAATGGCATCCTAACCAGGAATCTGGAGTCAAGATGTCAGGCCCATGTCCTGGGTTTCTCACTATACATATAGCTGTGATGGTTGCCAGTATCATCTCGTGGATCCACCATACCCAGATAAAGAAGGCTACAGAGGACAATAAGATAGATCACCACAAAGTTCTCTAAACTGATAAAGATACAACTGATAGGAATTCTAACTATGATTCCTGTATTCTTTGTATCCTTATGGGAAAAACCCATAACCCATTTAAGCCAAGACCTAGGGTATGGAAATACAGAAGGAATAAAATTGAGATCTCATAGTCAGGCTATCAAGTAAGATCCATCCCACATTTCAGGTGGATTTCAGTAAAACATTACTTCCAGAAGCAACAGAGAGAAAGGGTCACAAAGGGCCCCAGGGTCCACTCCTGGGGCTCTTCTACTGAAGAAAAAGTGTTCCAGTCTACCTAATTGTAGAGTCCGCCCACGGATCCTACACGGTGGTGGATTGCCTTGGACTGGAGATGAACCGGACCTATGAAAATAAGCGGGTGGGGAACAAAGAGAGATGGACCCCAAGAAAATGTATCAAGGCGTCCTTTACTTAGGGTGCAATGTGTTTATATGGTAAAAGGCAAAACGAAACCACAACAATCAAACTTCTAACATAAACAAGATAGCAGACATGATGTCCCCAACTCTGTTTACATTAGGAACTTCAAGAGAGAGTTCTGGCAAAATTAGCTGAGTACCAGTGCTTTGATCTCTGGAGCTGCAGTGTCAGCATTTCACACCACAGGTGGGCGGCCTCAGCCCCACAGCATCTGAGCAGAGGGGAGGGAGTCCACATCTAATACTACAGGAATGCCTGCCCTGTGGATGGCCCTCAAACTCCCAAGAGTCAGGCAAATACCACTGTGCTGACAGTTGATAAATCTGAATCTTCCTGGGGGCGTACAGACTCATTAATAGTATTGAAAAAGAAAATATCACAACCTACTTGTGGTTTACAGTAATCTAATCTCACATCTCTAAATGTTAAGGCCACACAGAAACCAAAGATAGCTCATGGAAAACATGTGTGACCTGGGGAGTCAGATTATATGTAAATGCTGGAGACCCAGGCAGTGCC
This sequence comes from Mastomys coucha, assembly GCF_008632895.1. NCBI lineage: Eukaryota > Metazoa > Chordata > Mammalia > Rodentia > Muridae > Mastomys > Mastomys coucha. The sequence goes on from NW_022196891.1 coordinate 11,298,201, forward strand.
ATGGTGATGATTATATCATCTGCAAGGAAAGATAATTTTATTTATTCCTTTCATTTGTTTATGTGTTTTTGGTTCTATCTCTTGTCATATTGTTTTGAGAGCTCTGAGTGTTATAACTTCAACCCAGCCCCGGTTAAAGAGATCTGGAAACCCAGATGGGGCTGCCTCATAAATAAGACTGTAAGTGCATATCTTTTAATTTTCTAGAAGAAAATTAGCCCATCTTGTCCTCAACCCAGGGGCAAAATGTTTCATTCTTACCCCTAAGTCTCAAACCATCTACCCCAGTTCTGGGGAGCCGTCTAGAAATCGCTGTATCCATGTTATATTACCGCTCATAAAATACTCCCATATCTTAGGTCCACGTCGGACGCCATCTGTTGTCTCCCGATGGGTGCTTCTAGGACTGGGACAAATATTTATCTGTGGAAGCAAGCAGTTAGTAAGGAAGGTCACAGACGCCAGGTAGATGTGATAAGAGAGAGAGAGCTTTACTGAAATTCACTCAGTATTCATAGTTACGCTTAGGAACCAGACCCAGAGGAAATCGACACTTGCCCATTGTGGGAAGCCACTTCATAAGCACATCGCCATTACAAGATGGCGATGACATCTGGCTTGCCGTTA
>NW_022196891.1:11299717-11314790 GCF_008632895.1 Mastomys coucha
GACCAGAAGGAGATCTTGAAAGGAAGATCCGGTAAACCTTTAACATAAGCATGAGACCTGCTAAGTCTCTGATCTAAGAAGCAGCAGTCAGGGTTGTTTCCAATTTCTGGCTATTATAAATAAGGCTGCTATGAACATAGTGGAACATGTGTCCTTATTACATGTTGGAGCATCTTCTGGGTATATGCCCAGGAGTGGTATAGCTGGGTCCTCTGGTAGTACTTTGTCTAATTTCCTGAGGAAATGTCAGACTGATTTCCAGAGTGGTTGTACCTGCTTGCAATTCCACCAGCAATGAAGGAGTGCTCCTCTTTCTCTACAACCTCACCTGCATTGGCTGTCACCTGAGTTTTTGATCTTAGCCATTCTGACTGGTGTGAGGTAGAATCTCAGGGTTGTTTTCATTTACATTTCCCTGATGACTAAGGATGTTGAACATTTCTTTAGGTGCTTCTTAGCCACTTGCTCTTCTTCAGTTGAGAATTCTTTGTTTAGCTCCATACCTTATTTTTTAATAGGGTTATTTGATTCTCTGGAGTCTAATTTCTTGAGGTCTTTGTATATATTGGATATTAGTCTTCTATCAGATATAGGATGGTTAAAGATCTTTTCCCAATCTGTAAACTGAGGATAGTGAAAACTATTTTAAACAATAAGATAACATCTAGTGGAATCACCATCCCTGACCTTAAGCTGTACTACAGAGCAATTGTGATAAAAACTGCATGGTACAGTGACAGGCAGTGGATCAATGGAATAGAATTGAAGATCCAGAAATGAACCCATACACCTATGGTCATTTGATCTTTGAGAAAGGAGCAAAAACAATCCAGTGGGAAAAAAAGACAGCATTTTCAACAAATGGTGCTGGCTCAAATGGCAGTTAGCATGTAGAAGAATGCAAATCGATCCATTCCTATCTCCTTGTACAAAGCTCAAGTCCAAGTGGATAAAGGACCTCCACATAAAACCAGATACACTGAAATTAATACAAAAGAAAGTGTGGAAGGACCTCGAGCACATGGGCTCAGGGGAAAATTTCCTAAACAGAATACGAATAGCTCTAAGATCAAGAATTGAGAGCCAGGCAGAGATGGAACACGCCTTTAATCCCAGAATTTGGGAGGCTGAGGCAGGTGGATTTCTGAGTTTGAGGCCAGCCTGGTCTACAAAGTAAGTTCCAGGACAGCCAAGGCTACACAGAGAAATCCTGTCTTGAAAAAACCAAAGGGGGGAAAAAGAATTGACAAATGGGACCTCATAAAATTGCAAAGCTTCTGTATGGCAAAGGACACTGTCAAAGACTTTTAAGGAGGTGTTTTACAGACAGGGAACCTTTACAGACTGTGTGCTTACTCAAGTCAAACTCAATTGCAATGACAATCATAATCAATTTATTTATAATATTTCTTTAGAACACAACATAAACATTTAAACTATTACAATAGATTATCTGATAGAGGAATTTCAAAAACATTGATAGTAATAAACTTATAAGTTAATAATAAAACCAAGAAAAATTAGTCCTTGAATCAATCTACATGGAAAGCTACTAATTAGAGTATGTACCACAGACAGCTCTCTCCAAAATTGTGCAATAGAGGCCTTTGATTGGACAGGGAAAAGTAGATGGAGCTAAGAGTTGCAGAGATGGAGAGGGTCTCAGTGTAGGAGGAGAAGGAAGATCCTCCAAAAATGTACCCACATGGAATTTTCACCACAAGTAGCTATGATTTCACAAGGTTAGAAATATTGGGCTAAAGCTTTTATCATTATCAATTGGATCTGAAATTATTGTATTGGCATCTTGTAAATTGTCTTATTATTAATACATAATTCTTGTTGGTTAAATAACCATTAAGAGTCTTGATTCTACCCGGGTACTGGGTATTGTGATGTGATGGCCGACCATGGGGTATATGGTAGTAAGAGGAACTCAGGGGTGGAGGATTCAGGGGGGCTTGCTGCTGGAGATATGGCCCAGTGGGAGCCCTGTGATCCTGTGTGGCCAGAGAGTTGATGGGCCAACAAGAGTACAGAAATTTGGTCTGGCTATGTTGAGAGTTGGTGGGTTCATTTTTTAATATTTCCCACAACACAAAACAGAAAATGTACAATATTAAGGAATGAGACCAGAATTGGAAGAATTCATATTAGAAACATATTTGCTTCTTGCTCTCAGATGTAGATGAGAGATCATAGAAAGTTTGTACATTACTCAAGATCCTCTGCTGCTTAGACAACAGGATTCTGTAAAACATTTTGCTTAGTAAGTTGTGGGTCAGAAATCCTGTAATTATGTTGTAACATCCTTTATCTCAAAAGAATTCAGGAAAACCATGGACATTTTTTTCCCCAATTATTTGGGGGGTGAAAAAAGTACTTAGGAGCTGGTGAGACGGCTCAGCAGGTAAAGATGCTTACTGGCAAGCCTCATGACCTGAGTTCAACTCCCCAGACCTACATGGTAGAAAGAGAACTGACTCCTGCAAGTTGTCCTCTGGCTTATGCACACATGGCTGGTAATTCTTAAAGAGAGAAAGGAAAAAATCATTTAGTCTTCATTTCAGCATTTGTAAAGGACAACATGAGAAACAAAGTTTTATGCTAGCTCCACTCCAAGATGCCTACACCACACGACTGAGAACAGCTGGCAGGGCTCCAGCTCAGAAGAGCCTGCAAGGGGTTGTCACTCCATTAGGACAATGGTTATCGATCAGGCTCCTGCAGAATTTTCAGAGATTAAGGATTTTAAAACCCACTGATCGCACCAAGAAGACCTGCTTAAGTAACTATGGCAGACATTTGCTAACGTGATCCCCTGGCTAAGAGCGCCTAACCCATAACTCCAGGGAAGTGACTAGTACAGAACCTGTTCTTCCCCCACCCAGTAATCCTGTAATTATGTTGTAATTATGATTTACAACTCATGTAGAGAATAGTACTAGAGCAAGAAACTAAATTATATAATTAATACTGGAAGTTGTTCTGCAGAATAATGGTGAGGAAAACCTTACCAACACCTTTACAAAACTGTGAATCCCACTGGCATCAATAATAACCAGCCTAATTAGATATACCCATAGGTGTAATAGTGCCTTGAATGTTATTGGGTAATCCAGTTATTTCTGATTAGATGTAAAGCCCAATCTCCTGGAAGAAATTTATCCAGGGATTGTAAATCTGGTGAAGCACAAGTGGCTGGGAAACTCATAAGTCACAGGTATTTTCCTAAATGGACAGAGAACCAAATTATTATATAAATACATAATTCTATAAATATAGATTAATTCAGCTTCTGGTCCTCAGTAGATAAAGATTTTTTAGTAGTAAGCAGCAATTAGTATAGAGATTTTACAACTGGTTAAAGAAAAGAAAATGAATTTTTGTGAGTGGTTCAGATATAAATGGGGCATGTATAGTAAACCTTGACCTCAAAGATCAGGGATTATTACTTAATTAAAAGGAAAGGAACAATTTTAAGGGCTAAATGTAAAGGAAGACTGGTGTAAAATGTTGTCATTCAAGTCTGACAAGAATCTCAAACTCATGGTTGCCTACACAAGACCTGCACATGATAAGCAAGTCAACATTCCGGTACTGATAGATTCCAGCTTCCTTAGCTGAGGAGTTATTAAAAGTTGATGGATATTAGGAGTAAGTTGATTTTCATTAGGATTATGGTCCCATATAGGTTGATGTGCTCTACTTTATGGTTTCATACTCACAAGAATATGGGACAATTTAATTAGACTTAGTAAGTTATTTTTTAGCATGATGTACTCTGAAGTGTGGTGTGATGAAGTTGAAGGAGATGGGAGGTGTTTATGTCTGAAATGTATAATAAAAAAAAATTTTCAATAACTACATGAACAAACTAATAAAAGTAAATTTGTATCAACTTCTTACATCTATTGACACCCACCCTTCAGATAAAAGGGGCTAGTATAGACACCACTAACTACTCAGACAACAGATGTTTCTACTGCTTTTGAAGACTGAATCTGAGATATTTTCTCATATTTTCGGTAGGTAACTATTTTCGCAAGTGATATTGTTTACTTATTCAGCCAAGGAAGAACACTCCATCCTCCTTGATGCTGGTGTATGGAGTGAGCATGGCATTAAGTCCTAGTCTCTCACATAACAATGACAACTTCCTGGAAACATTTATAGTATTGTTAAGGGAAGCTGAGAGACTTTGCTTCCTCATTCCCTTCCTTGTGTATATTTTTAGGAAGCTGTGACACCTAGCAGTGAAGAGCCAATTTTATTAACATAATAACACAAACTTTAAAACTAGAGCAAGTAAGTTAAATATTAGGGATTAAAACATAACCTTACACTATTAGGTTCATAATTTAACTACACTAATGATCCCTGTAATCACCATCTGAGAAAAGAGCTGATAAATGTTGGATTTGTAATATGTACTTGTAATTAAAAAAATGGAGAACACAGATGTTTTTCTCTTTCTTCCTTTCTCATATGCTTTAGAGGTCTTACCCCAAGGCCATGTATAAAAAAACTCAAAGTCACTTGTAGAAAACTTTGATACCTAAAGACTTTGGTACTATTTTAAGGCATAGAACTTTTAGGTAGTCGAGCCTGATGGAAATAAATTAATTCATTGTAGGAGTATTCTTGAAGGTAATTCTGGAATGTTTGCTCCACATTGCTTCCCTGTTATCCTAAACAGATCAATGTTGTTCCACAGAGGTCCTGATACTATGCCTATTGCAACCCCACAGTGTTGGGGACTAGTGACCGTGGGCTGAGAACTAAAGCCCTCCTTTCTCCCTCCTTATAACTCTTTCTTCTCTTTCTCCTTCAATTCCTCCCCTTTTTCTTTCCTTCCTTCTCTACTTCCTTCCTGATTTCCTTCCTTTATTCCTTCCATCATTTCTTCTTCCTTCATTTCAAATTATATACTGATGAAATTTAAAGGCAAGTAACATACATATTCTACATACAAGTATTTGGCTTAAATAATATTTTTAACTTATATCTGAGAAAGTGATATAATGTGTAGGAGCAGCAACAATTAAGTGAATTAGTAAGCAGAAAAGTAGAAGGGAAGCAGTAAAAAGAATTTCTGTATGATACTCATGTTTACTGATAGAAGGAATATGATTAATAAGATACAAATACATGTCTAAGAAGGAAAATGTAACTTTACTGGAAAAAGGTTCAGGTATTAGAGTGACCTGTTGTGGTTTGGTCTTTTGTTATGTATTATAATGCTAAATACTGACCCACAAATTCTGCTTCCATGTGGGATAGGGGAATCATCATGCACACCAAGTGATGTTATGTAACCTTACTCCCTAATTAAAAAATATTGGTTGAATAAATGTTCCTATATCCCATCGTTTAAGAGAAGAGAGGTAGCTGGGGCTTTGGTTCACAGGGTTTTGTGTCTGTGGAGAGAGAGAAGAGGGAAGAGGGGGTGATGCCATGGGCTAAGCGATCCTGAAAACTGGCAATGAGGACTGGCCATCTAGAGTAGGAGTGGTTCAAGTGAAACATGGTAAGTTATACCCTGGGGTTCTTTATAGAAGAGTAAATAAAATAGCCATAAAAATTTGATATTTACCCACCTCTAATGGTAAATAATGCTTCTTATATAAGGTTTTATGTCTTTTGTCTGGGAAATAAATGATCAAAGGTAGGAGAGGAACTCCCAATTGACTCTTACTTCAGCAGTGATCCGTATTTTCCAGAAGGAGACACTGACCCTGCTGTGTTTCCCTCAAAGGATCATGATAAAGGTAGAGCGAAGATTCCTTTGCATAAGAAAAAGCAAAGAGAACATGATTTTTTCCTTACACAGTTTTATTGGTGTGCAAACAAAATAAGAAAGATGAGTGCTTTAAAAAGGAAAAATTATCATCATCTCAACCATCATCATTAGATTATATTGCATCAGGGCCCACAAGATATATTACTGCTTTCAGAGCATAGTCAGTCTTCAATCTTCACTTCTTGTGATTTTGCAGGAAGTTGAGAGATAGAATTATAAAAATTCCTAGAATTTTGTGGACCAGTTAGTTTGCCATAGGCAGCAGAAAATCAACAGAGATATTGTCTTAAGAAAAGTATAAGATGAGGGCTGACTTTTGAGTTTGACCTGTGACACAGCAGACACATACCCTATTCACATGCAGAAAGGTACACAAAAGCACAAACACATACACACAAACACACACACTCACGTTATACACAAATAAATAAAACAAAGGATAATAAACATGTTTCTTATATAAATCTAGTTGATGAATGGAAGAAGTACATTTGATTCATATTCATATATATATGCAAATTTACAAGATATATATATATATATATTTTATTTTCCATTTTAAGTTACAAGGAACTTGTTCTTCCCCAACTTCTACTTTTCTTCATTAGAATAGTGACTTTCCTAGTGGATATATTCATACCTGTATCTTCTGAAATTCAAGAGGAGTTTTCATGATGAGGCTAACCACAGGCAATATTTATTGCAGTCATTAGATTCACAGACCATTACAGCACATTGTCAAAGGTCCTTGGTACGAATTCTTCCTTTCACTTGTGGGAATGAAATTTTGCTCATTATTAATCTTAGCACATGGAATTTGTTCACTTGTATGGAAATAGTTGAGGATGTGTGCCATATTTCTGCTTCAAAAGGAAGCATAGATTTCTGACTGAAATCCAACTCCTTTTTGGAAAGTTAAAAAACAATGTCTTGGAATGAAATTATTTCAGCTCTATTTTATGCAAGTCAGTGATGGGATGGCCTGTTAAAATATGATATGGTTCTCTATTGTTTCTATAGAATTTCAAATTAATAGAATGTTAAGCTAGATGCTTGTTGAACATCTTATTTTTTTAATTTAATTTTGTAATAATACATATGTGTGTGTGTTTGAAAATGGCTGAAACTCTAAGATCAACAATTGATAAATGTAACCCAATGCAACTACAAAGCTTCTGTAAGGCAAAGGACACTGTCAGTAGGACAAAACTGCAGACTGCAGATTAGGAAAGGATTTTCATCAACCCTACATCTGACAGAGGGTTAGTATCTAAAATATATATATAAAATAAGACATTAGGCACCAAAAATCCAAATAACAAACTTAAAAAAATGGGGCAGAGAGCTAAACAGAGAATTTTTTTTTCCAGTCTATTTCCCGTTTTTTACTGAAAACAACAACAACAAAAAAGCATGTTTTACAAAATGGACAAAAATAAACTAAATCTAATAATATCAGTCACAGTAAGAAATAGTTGAGAAAATACCTCTCATGTTTCCATGGATGATTTCAGTTCAACATTTTTAAAAAATATTTTCTTTATTTACATGTAAATTTCTCCTTTTCCAATTTCCCCTCCAACAAACAAACAAACAAACAAAAACAAGAACAATCCCCTGTTGCCTTCCCTCTCCCCATACCTGCCACCTCACCCTCTCCCACTTATTGGCCCTGGCATTCCCCTAAAATGGGGCACAGAACCTTCACAGGGCCGAGGTCCTCTCCTCCTATTGATGATCATATTTGCAATCCTAAACAGAGAATTTTCAACAGAGGAATCTTAAATAGTAGAAAAGCACTTAAAGAAATGTTCAAAGTCCTTAGACATAAGGGAAATAAAAAACAAAACAACTCTAGGATTCCATCTTACAATGGTCAGATTGGCTAAGATCAAAAACTGAAATGATATCACACAATTGCAAGGATGTTTAACCAGGGTAAATACTCCTCCATTGCTGATGGAGACAAACTCGGACAGCCACTTTGGAAGTCAATTTGGCAGTTTCTCAGAAAACTGGGAATAGTTCTAAGTCAATACCCACCTATAGCACTCCTGGGTATATACCCAAAAGATGTTCCAACATCCCACCAAGACACTTTCTAAATTATGTTCATAGCAGGTTTATTCATAATAGGCAGAAATTAGAAACAATGTAAATGACTCTCAACTAAAATATGGATAGAGAAAATGTAGGACATCTACACAATAGAATTCCATTCATCCATTAAAAACAAAAACGTTATGAAATTTGCAGGCAAATCAGTGAAACTTGAGACTATCATCTTGAGTGAAGTATCCAAGTCACAAAAGAATATGCAGACTACATATTTGCTTATAAGTGAATGTAGGCCATAAAATACAGGATGCTCATGCTACACTCCACAGACCCAAGGATGCTGGACAGGAAGAAGTACACAAGCAAGGATTCTTGACTCTTACTTAGAAGGGGGAATTGATTTGTTTTGGAAGGCAGATGGGTCGAAAGAACTGTGTATAAGAGGTGATTGGGAGATAAGTGGAGAGTTCAGGGTCAGGTGAAAAGAGGGACAGGTGGATGGCTGAATGGCCAAGAGAATGAATGGAAATCTTCAAGTTATGGGAATAGGAGCCATCTCCAGGAAGAGACAGAGAACTGTGATAGAGTTCTCTGCTAAGCTAAATGCTGTTAAGAATCATGATGACGAGAAATGCAGGCATTTAGGATGGAGTGAAGAGTGAGGAAACCGCCAACCAATAACCAGCCTAACTTAAGACTCATCCCATGGACAAGAACCAATTCCTGACACTCTTAATGGTACTAGGTTATGTTTACAGACAAGAGTTTAGCTTGGATGTCTTCTGAGACTCTCTACACAGCAGCAAACTCAGAGAGACGCAGGTACTTTCAGCCAAACAGTGGATGGGTTGAGCTTGAGAACTCTCATGGAAGAATAGAAAAAGGATCACAACCCCTAAAGTGATAGTAACTCTAAAGGAAGCCAAAAACAACTATCCTAGGCTCTTGGTACTCCCAGAAAGGGAACCCCCAGTAAAAGAACATACAGGCTATGGGCATAGGTCTACTGATACATATGTAAACAGATGTGTAGCTTTGACTTTATGGTGGTCCCAAACAACTGCAGTGGGGGCTATCCCAAATGCTGTTGTCTCTAGTGGGATAGGTTCTTTTAGCTTAGCTGCCTAGACTGACTCCAATGGAAGAGGACATGCCTAGCCTTGCACAGAGTTGAAGTACTAAGGTGAGGAAATACTCAGGGTATCCCAGATCCACTCAAAGGAAAACAGGAGAGGGGACAGAGCAAATATTGTGGGAGGGGTTGACTGGGAGGGGGCAGTGAACAGTATGTAAAGTGAATAAGTAAAAAGTAACATATATATGTTAATTTTTAAATATAAAATATAAAAATGTATACATATATTTTTAGTGAGTGTTTTTGTATACTCTACTCAAAGGCTTAGCATACTATTGAGACTTGGTTTGGAATTTTGAGCTGTTCTCTTTCTTTGTACAAAAAAGGTAGGCTGGTGTGTGCTTTTGGATTTTCAGATACACACACAAGTGTACAGATGCTATACATATGCTGGTGGAGCCAGTAGTCCCACCACGTGTACCCTTTGGTTGGTGGTTTATTCCCTGGGAGCTCTGGGGATACTAGTTAGTTCATATTGTTGTTCGTCCTAAGGGGCTCCAAACCCTTCTGCTCCTTGGGTCCTTTCTCTAAATCCTTCACTGGGGACCCTGTGCTCAGTCCAATGGATGGCTGTGAGCCTCTACTTCTGTATTAGTCGGACACTATCAGAGCCTCTCAGGAGACAGCTATATCAGGTTTCTGTCAGTCAGCACATGCTGGCATCCATAATAGTGTTTGGGTTTGGAGATTGAATATGGAAAGGATTCCCAAGTACGGAAGTCACTGGATTGTCCTTCCTTCAGTTTCTGCTCCATAGTTTGTCTCTGCAACTCCTTCTATGCATGTTTTGTTCCCGCTTTGAAGAAGGAATGAAGTATCCACACTTTGGTCTTCCTTCTTCTTGAATTTCTTGCGGTTGTGGATTGTACTTTGGGTATTCCAATCTTCTGGGCTAATCAGAGACTGCATAGCATGTGTGTTCATTTGAGATTGGGTTACCTCACTCAGGATGATATTCTCCAGATCCATCCATTTACCTAAGAATTTCATAAATTCATTGTTTTTAATAGCTGAGCAATACTCCATTGTATAGATGTACCACATTTTCTTTATCCATTCCTCTGTTGAGGGACATCTGTGTTGTTTCTAGTTTCTGGCTATTATAAATAAGGCTGCTATGAACATAGTGAAGCAGGTATCCTTATTACATGTTTGAGCATCTTCTGGGTATATGCTCAGGAGTGGTATAGCTGGGACCTCTGGCAGGACTATGTGCAATTTCCTGAGAAACAACCAAACTGATTTCCAGACTGGTTGTACCAGCTTGCAATTCCACTAGGAATGAAGGAGTGTTCCTCTTTCTCCACAACCTCTCCAGCATCTGCTGTCATCTGAGTTTTTTTTATCCTAGCCATTCTGACTGCTGTGAGGTAGAATCTCAGAGTTGGTTTAATTTGCATTTCACTGATGACTCAGGATGTTGAACATTTCTTTAAGTGCTTCTCAGCCATTTGGTATTTGTCAGTTGATAATTCTTTGTTTAGCTCTGTACCCCATTTTTTAATAGAGATATTTAGCTCTCTGGAGTCTAACTTCTTGAGTTTGTTATGTATATTGGATATTAGCACTCTATTAGATATAGGGATATTAAAGATCTTTTCCCAATTTGTTGTTGCCATTTTGTCCTACTGACAGTTGCTTTTGCTTTACAGAAGCCTTGTAATTTTATGAGGTCCTATTTTTCATTTCTTGATCTTAGAGGAAAAGCTATTAGTGTTCTGTTTAGGAAATTTTCCCCTGTGCCTATGTGCTCGAGGCTCTTCCCCACTTTTTCTTCTATTAGTTTCAGTATATCTAGTTTTATGTAGTGGTCCTTGATCTACTTGGACTTGAGCTTTGTACAAAGAGAGAGGAATGGGTCAATTTGCATTCTTCTATATGCTAACTACCAGTTGAGCCAGCACCATTTATTGAAAATGCTGTCTTTTTACCACTGTATTGTTTTAGCTCCTTTGTCAAAGATCGAGTGACCATAGGTGTGTGGGTTCATTTCTGGGTCTTCAATTCTGTTCCATTGATCCACCTGCCAGTCACTGTTCCAGAACCATGCAGTTTTTATCACATTTGCTCTGTAGTACAGCTTAAGGTCTAGGATGGTGATTCTACCAGAGGTTCTTCTATTGTTAAGGATGGTTTTTGCAATCCTAGGTATTTTGTTATTCCAGAAGAATTTATAATTTTGCTCTTTCTAAGCCTTTGAAGAATTGAGTTAGAATTTTCATGGGGATTGCATTGAATCTGTAGATTGCTGTTGGCAAGATGGCCATTTTTACTATATTAATCCTGCCAATCCATGAGCATGGGATATATTTTCATCTTCTGAGCTCTTCTTTGATTTCCTTCTTCAAAGACTTGAATTTCTGTGATACAGGTCTTTTCCTTGCTTAGTTGGAGTCACACAAATGTATATTATATTAATTGTGCCTATTGTGAATGGTGTTGTTTCCCTTATTTCTTTCTCAGCCTGTTTATCCTTTGTGTAGAGGAGGTGAATGATTTGCTTGAGTTAATTTTATATCCAGCTACTTTTCTGAATTTGTTTATCAGGTTTGGAAGATCTGTGGTGGAATTTTTGGGGTCACTTAAGTATACTATCATATCTTCAGCAGATAGTGATAATTTGACTTCTTCCTTTCCAATTTGTATCCCTTTGATCTCCTTTTGTTGCCTAATTGCTCTGGCTGGGACTTCAAGTACACTACTTAATAGGTAGAGAAAAAGTGGGCAGCCTTGTCTAATCCCTGATTATAGAGGGATTGCTTCAAGTTTCTCTCCATTTAGTTTGAAGTTGGCTCCTGGTTTGCTGTATATTGCTTTTACTATGTTTATGTATGGACTTTGAATTCCTGATCTTCCCAAGACTTTTATCATGAAGGGATGGTGGATTTTGTCAAATGCTTTCTTAGCATCTAATGAGATGATCATATTTTTTTTCTTTGAGTTATATAGTGGATTGTGTTGATAGATTTCCATATACTGAACCATCCTGGCATCCATCCCTGGGATGAAGCTTACTTGATCATGGTAGTTGATCATTTTGATGTGTTCTTGCATTTGGTTTGTATGAATTTTATTGAGTATTTTTGCATCAATATTCGTAAGGGAGATTGGTGTGAAGTTTTCTTTCTTTGTTAGGTCTTTGTGTGGTTTAGGTATAAGAATAATTGTGGATTCATATAACAAATTGGGTAGTGTACCTTCTGTTTCTATTTTGTGGAATAGTTTGAGGAGTATTGGTATTAGGTCTCCTTTGAAGGTCTGATAAAACTCTGCACTAAACCAATCTGGTCCTGGACTTTTTTTGGTTGGGAGACTATTAATGACTCTTTCTATATCATTAGCATATATCGGACGGTTTCGATAGTTTATCTGATCTTGATTTAACTTTGTTACCTGGTATCTACCAAGAAAATTTTTCATTTCATCCAGGTTTTCCAGTATTGTTGAGTATAGGCTTTTGTAGTAGGACTTCATGATTTTTTGGATTTCCTCAGTGTCTGTTGTTGTATCTCTCTTTTCTTTTCTGATCTTGTTACCTGTTGATTTCTGGTGTTAGATGCTCTTGCTGTCTCTGGCTGGAGGTTGTTCCTCCTGTGGGTCAATAAACCTGTGTCAGCACTTCTGGAAGATCAGCTCTCCTCTGTTAATACCTATGTGCAGAGGGCTATGGATCAGCCATCCCTCCTGAGTCCTGGAGTCAGAGCACACCCTGGAGATAAGCTCTCTGTATGCAGGCAAGGTGCAGAGAGGGCTATGGATCTGCCATCCCTCCTAGTTTTAGATGGATGGAGAAAGGATCCTATCCCAACTACCCTGCCACTGATGAGATCTGTGCCTCCTGGCTAGTCCTGCCTTAAAATGTCACCTGAGAGAAAATGGCGATCTCACCAGAGTCCCTGGGTCAGATCTCTGCTTGTGGGGAAGAGGCAGAAAGGATTGTAGATGTACCCTCCTAGGTGTAGATGGAGGTAGAAAGGATCCTGTCCCAGCTCTGGTATTTTTACTTTTAAACTTCTACTGACCAGTGTAAAGGGCATGAATACCAAACCAATTCATGAGTAGATGTCAAACACATTCTATGAGATAGAATTTAGACAAAGCATTGTCAATCATGCCAAGAACTTATGATTAGATGGGTTACTATTATTCAATTAAATATATTCATTATATTTTATCATAGTATTAAAGTGTCTCTTAATGACTCATTGGAATACCCATAGATCAGCTCAATTTTCAATTTCATCACTAACTCAGAGATCCACAAAAGGTCATTATTCAGAGAATGTTAGATTCCAGTCTTCAGCCTAAACCAGATATCTATATCTCACCTTGTGGCAAGGATTTTCCCTGTCCAATTACATTAAAATACTAATACAGCTGTAGGCCTGTGGTTGGACAAGGAAAAGGGAGGCTGATCTAAGAGGTTGCAGGAACAGAGAATGACTTAGCAGAGAAAGGAGAAGTCAAGATGGAGATGGACAGACAGGATGATTTAGAATCAGCATGGCTTTAAATAGCCACAGGTAGATATGCTATCATATAGAGATAGAATAATTGGGGTAACTTGTCTAATCTTGGTGGGCAGCTTGTACCATTATCAATTGGCCAGATATTATTGTGTAGGTGTGGAAAGCGGTAGAGCTGGAGAGGCATTCACCTTGACAAGATGGCGCCTACATCCGCTGTCGACTTCTGGTAAACAACTGTTTGCGCATGTGAGTAGAGTGAAAAGGCGCCAAGTCACAGCCCATCCTGGAGTGTCACATGGGGTGATGAGCAAACAGCCAATCATGGGCGGACACGCCGCGCTGTGGTGTATATAAGCAGTGCCGATTATTGTCTCGGGGTCTTCCTCTTCATGGTGCAATAAATGCTTGCTGCAGAAGGATCCTAGTGTCTGGCGAGACGACTGCACGGGCAACAACTGGTACCGAAGCCCAGGACGCGGGGGTTGGGAGGAGCCTTACAACCACTGGTGCCGAGGAGACCCTCCGCTCACAGAGAGGATTCAGAACTGCAGAATAAGGTAAGCTCTGAGAGGCATGCTGTTTGGTTTTAATTCCTCCGACCCTTTCTCAAGGTTAGAGAGCACGGGCGAACCGTGGTAATTGTGCTAGTGGCGCTTGTTATGATGTCTATTTGGCATTTGATACATTCTTGCCTGGAGGATGAGAAATGCTGCGCCTCTGTAGCCTCGGGACAGGGAGCACTTGAGGAGTTACTAGATAGCATGTCAGAAACAGAGCATAATGAGAGAGTGGGGGCTACCCAGGATAAAAGGGAGAGAAAAAAGGGTATACCCAAGAACAGAGACCCTTCCGCTCTACCTGCGGAAGCAAGAGATAAGGGAAAGAACGCCCTGGGAGAGAAAACTAGAGAAAGGGATGGAGCTTCGAGACCGAAGCCCCTCTACACAGTTAAGAAATTGGAGGCCCTCGAGCTTGATAGCTCTGAGGAATTGTACCCCTCCGAGGAGGAGGACTTGGAGGAAGAAGCGGCTTGCTATGAGGAAGAGAGGTATCATCTGGATGAGCATTTGCAGCCTCTCCAGAATTGAAAGCGAAAGGGAGCGAGAGATCAGAGCCGCAGAATGCTTTATGCTGTCCTGCCTGCTCTTCCAAGTGCACCCCCGCTATACACTGATAGACACTGTTCAGATTCCTTTTTACATTCAGAGAGCCCCTGCCGAGCGACAAGAGGCTCCGCAGGAGTGGACCTCTGCTCCACCTCCCAATTCTTACTGATGTCGCACATGGGCGTGCAGCCTGTGCCAGTCACCTTTCAGGGTCCTCTGCCAGAAGGAAGTGTTGACCTTGTGCTGGGATGCTCATCCCTCTCCTTGAAAGGCCTTGTGGTGCACCCTGGCGTGCTTGACCAAGATTACACTGGGGAACTACAGGTTCTCTGTTCTTGCCTGCAGGGCGTCTTCTCCATCTCCCCGGGAGATAGGATTGCTTAGTTAATAGTCCTCCCCAGCTTACGTGATTGTTTCCCCTCTACGGGACTGCTATGGGGCACCGACAGGCTTGGCTCATCTGGGACAGACTTTGCTCATCTGGTGGTTGACCTTAAGACCA
>NW_022196891.1:11314878-11315087 GCF_008632895.1 Mastomys coucha
ACAGTTGTCTATAGAGGGAAAGAATTTTACCGGTATACTGGACACAGGAGCTGACAAAAGCATTATTTTTTCTAACTGGTGGCCTAAGGCATGGCCTGTAACCCAATCTTCCCACTCTTTGCAGGAATTGGGATATGAGGTCAGCCCTGCAGTCAGCTCACGCACCCTGGTGTGGTGTGCACCAGAGGGCCAGACAGGAAACTTTGCAC
>NW_022196891.1:11315135-11315333 GCF_008632895.1 Mastomys coucha
GCTTACGGAGGAGGCCGTGTGGGTTCCTCAATGGCTCCTATCCTCTGAAAAGCTGGAAGCTGCCACAAAGCTGATTGCGGAGCAGCTGCAGCTAGGTCATTTAGAACCATCCACCTCGCCCTGGAACAACCCCATTTTTGTTATAAAAAAGAAATCGGGGAAGTGGAGACTTCTCCATGATCTAAGAGCCATTAATGC
>NW_022196891.1:11316368-11341841 GCF_008632895.1 Mastomys coucha
TTGGCCTTCCCTTTTAACTAAAACAAAAGGGGGAGATGTGGAGAGTGGTAGAGCTGGAGAGGCATTCAACTTGACAAGATGGCGCCTACATCCGCTGTCGACCCCTGGTAAACAACAGTTTGCGCATGTGCGTAGAGTGAAAAGGCGCCAAGTCACGGCCCATCCTGGGGCGTCACATGGGATGATGAGCAAACAGCAAATCATGGGCAGACACGCCGCGCTGTGGTGTATATAAGCAGTGCCTATTATTGTCTCGGGGTCTTCCTCTTCATGATGCAATAAATGCTTGCTGCAGAAGGATCCTAGTGTCTGCGTGTCTTCTTGCTGGCGAGACGACTGCGCGGGCTACATGTAGGCATCTTGTGAATTGAGAATTTATTGATATATAAATCTGACTGGTTAATTATAAGCTTCTAGAGTTTTGTTGTACTGGGTTACTAGAATGTGGGACCACTAAAAACAGGGGTGGTATAGGAGGCCATGAGATGTGTGAACCTGAGCTGGGAAGACTGAGAGCTGACTGCCCTCGAGGATAGATGCATTTGGACTGCCACTGGGTGGAGAGTTGTTAGCAGTAGTAGGTGAAATCTACCAGTCTTTTTTAATATTTCCTGCAATATCACCCCCTTCCTCAAGGCTCAAGGATTTTATGGAATAGGAGATAGAAAGATTATAGGAGACAGAGGGGTTAGTTAACTTAATGAAAACATTGTATTCTGGACATATCAGAGTAGTTAAAATCAAGGTAATCAAAATCTGAGCTTGGAGCTTAGAGGCCAGGAAAGTAACATAACGTCATAGACCCTATTAACATTGATATCTGCTGGGGGAGGAAAAGGCAGTTTTTGTTTTTGTTTTTAATTAGGACAATAATCCAGAGCAGGCCCAAACCCATGAAATAGTCTGCCAAAACACTCTGTACTTGATGGCTTTAGAGAGGAAGAGAGGGAGGGAGAAAAAGTGGGAGAGAGGGGGGAGAAAGAGATACAAAGATAGAGAGGGAGAGGGTTAAAAAAAGTTGTGTGGGTAGAAAAGTGGGGGATAGTGCTAACAGGGACTGGGGAGAAGAAGGGGATGTGATAAAAACACAGTACAACATTCTCAGAGAATTAATAAAAACCATTAATTTTTTTATTTAAAAAAAAAAAACACTGTTGAGGTTTTTATATAATGCAGCTCTCATCTAAATGTGGTTCCAAATGTACATTTAGATTGTAAAAAGAGCAGTGATTAAAATAATTCTTTAGATGTAATTAAGTTCAGTGATAGTAACTGTGTGTATGATTGATATATGTGCATGTGTATGTGCATGTGTGTATACATATGGACAGAGAACAGAGGTTAACAGTGAGTGTCTTTCTCCATTAGTTGATAGACATAGTTTTTGACATAGGATGTCCATGTGGTCTTCTACTGACTCTTCTACTGAACCAGGAGCTGATCAGTTTGCTTTAGAAAGACTTGCAAGGGTCCATCTGTCTCTATTTTCTTAGTCCTGGGTTTAGAGACACTGGGGTGCTTTTGGCATGAGTTATGATAATAAGAATTTAGATTCTCATGCATGCATGCCTATGCGTAGCAGTTACTAACTGAGTTATCTTTACCCTTTGGGGCCTTTATCTTTATCTCTTACAGGAAGGGATATGATAAACCCTTCATACCGCTTGCTTCCTGGGCTGTTTTATGTGCTTGGTTGGTCATGTATGGGATCTCTGAGCCACAAAGGGCCACTATTCCCTTTAATATTTTTTTCAATTGAAAATAGATTCCTCTCTCATAAAATATATCCCAACCAGTTTCCCCTCCCTTCACTTCTCTCTTCCTCTTTTCTCTTCCCACTACCTTCCCTCTCCCCTAGATCAACTCTCTATTTCTTCTTCTTCAGAAAAGAGCAGTCTCCAAGACATGATAGCCAAATAGGAAAAAACAAGATACAACAACACAGGGCAAAAGCTGTTATATCCATGCTGGACAAGGCAACCCAGCAGAGGAAAAGAGCTGCGACAGGAGAGAAACCAGCCAGAAATACACTTATGCCCCCTGTTAGGAATCCACAAAAACATCAAGCTAACAGCTGTAACATATATGGGGAAGGCCTAGTGCAGACCTGTGCAGGTGTTGAACTTATCACTTCAGTCAGTGTAAGCCAATGTGAGCCACACATAGTCTAATTGGTGGGCTATATTCTCCTGGTGACAAGAAGCTTTGCAGGTTGTGGAAAAATAAACCTGGACACCAATATAGCTGCAGAATCCATATCCTTGAATCTTTCCTGCTGGAGCAATGGTAGTACAGAACTTGTGGGAGTAGCAAACCAATATTTACTTTAAATTAAGTCCTATGCCATAAGAGGGAACCCATGCATGACACTGCTGAATGACCAGACACTAGAGAATAGATAATTCAGACACCTAGACCTAGGGCCTAGGTTAGAACCAAACATGGCAAGAGGGCAAAAATGAAATAATTCCTAATTACATTCTGCTATACTTATAAATGGGTGCCTTTTCCTGTCATCATCTGAAAGACTTTGTGAACAGTACATGGGAACTGGTCCAGAGATTCATAGTTAGATACTATGTGGAGAGATCCTAAACTAGAGGTATTCATGGGGTCCCTACCTTAAGAGATCCTAGAATTCTGTGGAAGAGGGGGAAGAAAGATCATTTCTTTAGAAAAGCTGTGCTTTGTATGTGTCTGGTGGGGTTAGCAGTTTCACTTAGAGATCTTTTTGAATTTTCCCATGAGTTCTTGACAGCTTCTTTCTTTCTTTCTTTCTTTCTTTCTTTCTTTCTTTCTTTCTTTCTTTCCTTCCTTCCTTCCTTCTTCCTTTCTTTCTTTCTTTCTTTCTTTCTTTCTTTCTTTCTTTCTTTCTTTCTTTCTTTCTCTTTACTTCTTCACTTTACTTCTTGCTCATTGTCCCCCTCCAGGTCAACACTTTCCACCCTCCTTATCCCATTTCCCACCCCCTATCTTTTATCTGAGTGGGTGGAGTGCTCTTGTATATCTCCTCACCCCAGAACTTCAAGTGTCTAAAAGGTTAGGAACTTCCTCTCTCCCTGAGGCCAGAAAAGGCAGCTCATATAGAACAATACCCATACACAGGCAACAGCTTTGTGATAGCCCCTGCTCCAGTTGTTAAGACTCCCATGAAGAGCATGCTATATATCTGATACATATAAGTGTATGTATCAGAGTCCAAAGGGGAGAGTCCAAGGCCTAGCCCCTTTATGTTCGCTGGTTGATTGATTAGTCTTTGAGAGCCCCAAAGTTCCAGGTTAATACAGGGATTAGGGATACAACAGAGACTGAGGAAATGGCCAACCAATAAACAACAACTTAACTTGAGACCCATCCCATGAACAAGCACCAATCCCTGACACTATTATGGACACTCTGTTATGCTTGCAGACAGGAGTCTAAAAGGCTCCAGCCACCAACTGACTTAGACAGATACAGATACCCACAGTAGATGGAGCTTTGGGACTCTTATTGAGGAATAGGAGAAAGGATTACATCCATAAAGTGGATAAGAATTACTCAGGAAGACTACCAGAATCCATTAACCTGAACCTTTTACAACATCTTTGTTTTCTCTTTTATTGGATATTTTGATTTTTTTTTTTTACATTTCAAATATTATCTGCTTCCCAGCTTTACCCTCTGGAACCCCCTATCCTGCCCCCATTCCCCTCCCTCTATGAGTGTATTCCTCCACCCACCCATCCACTCCCACCTTCCAGCCTTAGCATTCCCCTACACTGTATCGTCGAACCACCTCAGGCCCAAGGGCTGCTCCTCTCACTTATGTCCAACAAGGCCATCCTCTGCCACATATGTGGCCAGAACCATGGGTCTCTCCATGTCTACTCTTTGGTTTGTGGTACAATACCCAGGACCTCCAGGATGGTCTGGCCAGTAGACACTGTTGCTCCCCACATGGGGCTGCAAAACCCATTAGCTCCTTCAGTCCCTTCTCCAACTCCCCTCCATGGGGGTCCCCTCACTCAGTCCAATGGTTGTCTGTGAGCATCTGCCTCTTTATTTGTCAGGCTCTGGCAGAGCCTCTCAGGAGATAGCCATATCAGGACCTAATCAGCAAGTGCTTCCACACATCCATGATAATGTTTAGGTTTGCCGACTGTATATGAGATGGATCCCCCAGGTGGGGCAGTCTCTGGATGGCCTTTCATTCAGTCTCTGCTCCACACTTTATCTCCAAATTTCCTCCTGTGACCATTTTGTTCCCCCTTCTAAGAAACGCCGAAGCATCCACATTTTAGTATTCCTTCTTCTTGAGCTTCATATGGTCTAGGTATTGTATCTTGGGTATTCTGAACTTTAGGGCTAATATCTACTTATCAGTGATGCATACCATGTATGTTCTTTTGTGACTGGGTTACCTTACTCAGGATGTCTTTTTCAAGTTCCATCCATTTGCCTGCGTCTTTCACAAAGTTATTGTTTTTAATAGCTGAATATATACTATTGTGTAAATGTACCACATGTTCTGTATACATTCCTCTGTTGAGGGACATCTGGATTGTTTCCAGCTTCTAGCTAATATAAATAAGGCTGCTATGAACATAGTGGTGTATGTGTCCTTATTACATATTGGAGCATCTTTTGGGTATATGCCCAGGAGTGTTATAGCTGGGGCCTCAGGTATATTTCTAGGTAACAAGATCTACTCTTACAGCCCAAAGAACTACAACTAATTCCAGCCATAGATTCACATGTTCACCTTTTTCCTCTTGCAATTATAATTGAACAGTTATAAGGTAGGACAGTTGTGTGATGTCAATTGTTTATAGTTCAGAAGGATTTCTTTATTGATTTATTTATGTGATGCTAGGGTTCAAGCCAATGCCTTACCTATAAGTGGCAAGTAACCTGAATTTGATGACATATTTGGCAACTTACATGTCTCCAGAATTTAGAGTGATTTCTCAAAGATATATAGTAAAAATTTTGTCTATGTTATATGTTTTATAGAATAGCATAACAATATCACACACACACACATACAACAATATCACATTCACATTTGATAGACAATTAAAGTAAGATACAATCCTGTTAAGAATGGAATGGGAGGAATAGGGTTGAAGACATTTTCTTAGCAGAAAATAATATTAAAAAAAAAAAAAAAGAATTGCCCTTAAAGTCTGAAGTGATGTTTTGACTGTAGGGTGGTAATTTGATATCTATTATGTATTAAGATACATAAGGGCATGGTTGAATAAAGAAAACAATGACAAAGATGGAGAAGTAACATTAAAAAAGCAAAAGTTCTAACATAGTGACTCCCCAGTTTTGTTTGTTTGTTTTGTTTTTTGCCTTTCTTCTTTCCTATAATGCCTACTTATTTCCTACAAAAGTTATTTGTTCAGAGTCTCTTATAGTTATACTATGCTCATTGACTTCTCACTGACACCTTAGGAAAGTCTATGACTATTTTACTACTGGAGGAAGCTTCATATAATATTCCACATGCTGAGAAGCACAATGCCCCTGAGGTAAGTTCTCAGCAGAAAGTCTCTATCCTGTTAAAAATTTATATATGTTAGAGTACCTACTGATATTCCTTCTTGGTGGTACAACATAGAGATATGAGTATAGGCTTTAGGGTGAGACATTATATTCAAATCTAAGCTTCGATTCCACTTTTCTCTGAGAGTATAGGCAGTTAATGATTTCTGGGAAGGAGAGATATTTTCCTTTTTACTTTAGCCAATGGTCAGGTGCCCATGATCTTAAAAAAAAACTCTTTCCTATGTCCCTGTAAGTTTACTAAAACTCATTGCATTGGAAGAAAAGACATGAAAGTATAGGTGAAGCTCTATGGGAAGAGAAAAGTATAGGTAATTGTAGGAAGGGCTGAGAGGGTAAGACAGTCAATATGATCAACAAACACTACATACATATGTGAAAAACATCACTATGGAATTCATTATTAAGCATAGTTGTTATATGCTTATATAAACACTGAATCATAATATAATTTCTGTGAATTTCAATAGTTCCTGTATCTGTTTAAATGTAATAGTGTGAGGGCAAGTACCTCCTTGGTTTACTTCCAGATAAATCATATTGAGAATCTTAAAGATGGGGAAAAATTTTGGCACCAACAACATACTCCATATTACAATTATCCAGTGAAAGGAAATTGCTCTCAAATGTGAGTATGAGAAGCAGGGACTAGGAAACATTGTAGAATTCAATATTTGCAGAGGGCCGAGGAGCACTTCTTCCCTACAGCACCAGTAATACCCAATGCTGTCTGTGTTTTAGTAGCAGATTGCACCATCAAATATGTGTGAAGTTGGTACAGAAATATTTCTCCCATTCTCTTAATGGGTGAATGGTTTAAAGGTACTTGCCTAAGTGAAAATTTTCTACTCCTAAATCCTTTTAAGTGTACATGCATTCCCAGAAGACAGCTTAGAAATTGCTCCCAAGCACCACTTACACATTTCAGAGTGCAATATTTAGTGAACCCTGTAGTTTCTACCTAATAATGAACTCTTATGTGGGAGTAGAAGCTAATATAGGTGATATATTGATTATAGTCTTGCTGAAATATTAACTATTCATGCGTAACCGAGTCTCTCCAAGTAAGAAATGTTGAATTTGCCTGCACCAATTAGCAAGTTCATGAACTGAACTTATTCCATTATGTTGCAGAGTTAGTATTAATAAAAGAATAAGACATTCTTATTCATTTCTCCTTTCCGCTTTGATTTTATGCAAGTTAATGAGTGGCCAAGGCCCTTTGCCCATTTCTGTGATTAATTGGTGATGAGTACTTACACAGATAATAGTATTCAGAGTATGGAGAACCTTTTAAATCAGGCTAGAAAAAAATAAAGAACTAAGATCAATGGGACAGAGAAGAAAAAGAAGACCAGGCAGCCACTCTTATGTTCAAGAGTTATGGGTAGGAAACACTGGCATGTATATACATGTTTGTGGAAGCCAGAGCTCAACCTTAGTACTATTCTGCAGGCACCATGTACCTTAAGTTTTTGAAACAGGGTCTCTCACTGGACTTGGAAGTCTTCTCCACCACACCTGGATGTGTTTTATAGCTTATGGTTGAACACAGGAACTTGTGCTTGCATAGGAGATGCTTTGGAAATAAGCCTTCTCTTAGTTGAAGAAATTTTAATTTTAAAAGATTTTCATTCTGAATCCAGTCAGTTATATGCCTACTCCCATATTGACCAGGTTGTATGTACAAGAAGAACCAGCTTGACAGCCATAGTTGATGTATGCATACCCATCCCCTTGTCGGTGATATCATTTCATGAATTTGGTCCTGAAGTGAACGAGAGAGGATAGAGTAAAGCTAAGTAGTATAAGCGTACATGTATGTACTGGGTGCTCTTGGTTGTAGAAATGATGCGACTAGCTTTTTGATGTTTCTACTTCATTGGCTTCTCTCCGCTAAAGGACTAACACATGAACTTGTAAGCTAAATTAACATTTTCTTGCCTACATTGCTGTTTGTTAGGTTATTTTATATAGCATCAACTGAATAGAATGGGAATAAATAATAAAAACTTTCTTTTTAAAAATATGTTTATATAGAAATAGCATTACTTGAACCACCAAGTTTAAAGGTTGTTTATAAAATCTTCTTGAGAAATGTATATAAGCTCAACATTACGCAACAATTTGGGGAAATGTATAACATCCATTGGAGAATGACCTACAATTTAAATTATTTGGATTTGTTTTTTGAATGTCAAATCTTTCTTACTTTGAATTTATGAGGCAGGATCTTTCTGGGATGCTCAGGTTGGCCTCGAATTCATGATTCCCTTGTCCAAGCTATTTAAATTATAGTTGTGTGCTACAGTGACAAATACTTATGTGGCTTTGTTTAATGCATTTGGTTAATTATAAAGAATTATTATTGTAGTTGTGTTTATCATGCAAACAGAAATACCTGTCCTCAGATTTCTGAAAAATTTACATATATATTATAAGTCTCTTAACCCCTCTGTTAGGCTTATCAGTAAGTCCTGAGCAGTTTATTTGACTCATTGCTAACAGTATGTTCTTTCTTTTTCCTGGGATTTTTCCATCTTTCAACCTGCCAAACATGGACTGTGTTCATAATCCAATGCTTAGTGTCTTAGAAGTCATCATCTGCTGAGAGAAATTCTTTCAAATCTGGATATTCTTTTTTTTTTTAAAGATTTATTTATTATTTATTTATTATAAGTACACTGTAGCTGTCTTCAGGCACACCAGAAGAGGGCGTCAGACCTCATTACGGATGGTTGTGAGCCACCATGTGGTTGCTGGGATTTGAACTCATGACCTTCGGAAGAGCAATCTGGTGCTCTTACCCGCTGAGCCCTCTCTCCAGCCCCCTGGATATTCTTAATGTAATTTTTTTAGTGGTATTTACTCTTTGGGTCTTACAGAATATTCTAGATATTTCTCAAAATATCTTAGGCATTTAGGTATTCCTAAGAAATAAGAAGATGCCTTGGCTGTATTGAATAAGTTATTTCAGCTGTGATACTGTGATCTGGATATTTCAGATAAGAGAATTTGAAACATAAGTTGTTATAAACTATTGATCAGTTATAGCTGTGTACGTGAGCAAGCATGTGTGATTGCATGTACGTGTAGAGATGCATATGCACATCTCTTCATGTGCATGAGTGTGTGTGTGTGTGTGTGTGTGTGTTTAAATACACACACTTTAAGTTACTTGTCTGCAAGTAACCACAGAGTTTGTGTCATACCCAAAGAGACCAGGAGGGGTTATCAGATCCCTTGGAATTGCAACTGTGAATACCTTTTTTTTTTCTTTTAAGATAGAATCTTCCACTGACTCCAAACTCACCAAGTACATTGCGATTGTCAGCCAGTGAGTTCCAGGGTTCTGCCAGTCTCCACCTCCCCATACTGAGGTTATAAGCACGCATCACTAGATCTGGTTTTATTTCTAAACATGGATTCTTTGTATCTGCCTTGGATCTTTGCTTTTTGCTGAGACATCCCCCAGCCCAGGATTTGCTTAATTTAAAACAGCATGATAAACAATCTGTAACTCATGGTGGTTTTTCCCATCCTTGCTTACCTGGCCCAAATCATAAGCATATTCTTAGCTTTCATTACAATTTGAACTTTCTGTTTTCTTCAAGTATTCAAGATTTACTGTATGTTTTTTCTCATTTTCAACTTGCTTAATTAACAGCTTCATACAGTCTTTGATATACCACAGAGACTCCACTGAGTTTTACTATATAGTTCCTATCCTGTATATGAAGGCACTGACAAGACACAAAATACACACCCTACTGAGACTATTCATAACTGGAAGACCCTTGTCCTATTTTTCTCATAATCACTATATTAAAAGCTGTACACTATAAATTTCATGTTCAGGTTATTAATATTTGATAAGAATACATATATTTTATAAAAATGTATTGAGTATTTTCAGTTCTGGCCAATGTAACTAGGGCCCATGTGCTTGCACTGCACAGGAAACACATTCAGGCCTTTCCCCAGTCAATATATTATGTTTTAACCAAAAGTTTTACCATTCAACTCTGACGCAGAAAACATTTTCTATTGTTCCAGTAGGCCAATGAACTTTTTCTTGAGATTCCTATGGCAGAAACCTATCTTTCAAGTTTCAGATTTTCCTTGGGATTTTGCTTTCTTCTAGTCCATAGCTTGTGAAATAAAAAAGGCAAATGTTTCTTTTCCCAGTTTATTCTAAGTGGGTTAGTTTGGAAGCTAAGTGATGTCGCCTACCTCTTTTCAGCCCCCAACTATCACACATTTGCAATCTCTTATTTTATTTTTAAATACCTTGAGTTGAAATATTAAATAAGTTTCTACATGTGTATAAGAATATTTTAAGATTGTCACATCAATTGAAAAATTAAATAAAATGTGTTTCTATGTATGTATGTAAATGCTAGAATTTATTTAGCTTATTCTAATCAAGCTATTATTATTTAATAATCCTTACCAAAATCTTAAGTACTAAAATAGCAAAAGCAACCCTAAAGGGGAAAGGGGTTGCTTTCATTCTCAGTTATAGGTTATAGTCTATCAACTCAGGGATGTCAAGACAGTAAGGGCTTCAAGTAGCGAAGGTACTGACAGTGAGAGTCAAGAGCAGTGCAGTGAATTAAAGTATCCATGCTAATGCTCTGCTCACTTTCTCAATTTATACAGTCCTTGTTCTGCAAACAATTAAGATGAGTCTTTCTGTATCAATGAACCGGATCAATGTAACCACCCCTCCACCCTCATCACTCTTGGGTTATTCAAGATTGTGTCAAGTTGATAATTACTATGGCTAATGATTTCATGATATGTTGAAATGTGGAGAGAGAGAGAGAGATTGTGTGTGTGTGGGTGTGTGTGTGTGTGTGTGTGTGTGTGTGGGTGGGTGGGTATGGGAGAGAGAGAGAGAGAGAGAGAGAGAGAGAGAGAGAGAGAGAGAGAGAGAAGAGGAAGAAGATGAGGAAGATGAGGAAGAAGGAGGAGGAGGAGAAAATTAGAAAGAGGAGGAAGAGGAGGAGGAAAAATAAAAAGTTCAGAAAGGAGCTCAGTGTTATATTGTTCTCAAGTTGCAATGTCAAAGGTTTGAAGATAGGTTAAGCTGTATATTACTTTTATTATGTTTAGGTATGTGCCATGGATTCCTGATCTCTCCAAGACATTATTGTTGTTATTAACCACTTTGTTCACTTACATTTTAAATGATATCCCACTTCCTGATAACTCCTCCATAAATCCTCCCTCCCATCCTATCCCTTTCTCCCCCTTCCCCGTTACCTCCTTTGCTGTGGCTAGTTCTTCCATAGCTTCATTGGACTTCCTTTGTGGACTCAAGATCAGAGTCCTTCAAGCTGTCCGTGCTACATTCCAAACAGTGAGGAATCTAGCCATATGTTCTCAGTAGCTACTGGGTTCTCAGTGGGAAGACAGCCATGTCTGACTAAACAGTCTGTATAATGTAGACTCCTCTAACAAATTCCAATTTAATATATAGTCATTCTATAAGTCTGTGCTTTAAAGAATATCAGCTACCAAGGAGATTTTCTGCAGACAGACCTCAAAAACCAAATTAACAACAACAACAACAATACAAGAAGATTATGGTACTGATGCTGTGCATTTTTAGCCCAAGGAAAATCAGCATTTCAAGAGCTAATGGCATTCACAGCCACATGTCACTGGAATAGTAACTTCATACCTAGATGTTTGTGGATATCTTGGATTTCTGCTTTTTGTTATTCTATTAAACAACCCAGTAGTTAAGACATCATGCAGGAAGATGAATTATCCTACAAAATGTCAGTCTTTGTTAGAGACTTGATCTTCAACACTCATCAGTCTGGCAAGAAGCCAGAGTTAAAGCTCAGTTGATAAAGTTCACAAGCATGGGATCCTCCATTTGATCTCAGAATTCACATAAAAAACTAAGCATGCTGGCACTTACTTGTAATTCCAAGAAAAGTAGAGACGCTTGGATCTCTCTGTCTAGCCAGCTTTTCTTTTTAAAGACAGACTAACCCAAAAGTGTCTAAGCGACCCTGATAAAAAGACAAAGAAATATTAGTAGTTTTGTGTTCTTGTCTAGGAAAACCCTTGACAAGTCTGACACTGCAGCCAGGGTTTAGAGGCATGGAGGTTGCAGCTTCTGGGGACCTGACTCTTGCCTCTGAGGTGTAATGATCAGTTCTAAGGCAGCTATGCCTGTGTTGGAGGTATGGTGTGTACACTCTGCCACATTTCTGACTTAGCTCTCTGCTGACATTTTCTCCAATAGTATATAAGATTATGTACTTATTATTTAAACTTTTTTGATATAAGACAGTTTGCTGAAGGCCTCCAACTCCAAGACTTCTTTTATTCTCTATATCTGTTATCTTCTTATTTCCTAGTACTCTCTCAGGACCCCATCACTGAAGAACAATCTGATGGTCTTTGTCACAACCTAACCTTACTTGTGCTCAGGCCTAGTAGAATGACCTTGTTTCAAAATCAAAATTAATGGCACCCAAGTAGCAAATCCTAGATGACCTCTGGATTCTATATGCACACATACACATACACATTCACACAAACAAACACATATTAGTAAGTGTAGTTAATGTTTAGATTTCAAATTTAGAATACTTCCCTCATTTCATGTTATTCTTAAATAACCAAAAATACATTGTGGTTTGCAAAGAATATTTAGTAAGGTTTCTAATTCTTATTTTATCATTTTAAATACTACATTTTTATTAATTTCATTATATGTTTTGAAATATTAGAATCAAATCTTAAATAAAACACATTTCCAAAGTTGTGGACATACCCTGGAGACTTATGCAAGACTGTCCTCACAATTTGGTGAATCTTTGAGTGTGTCTTTACTTATATGTACATTGATAAATTTTTTTATATGTGTAAATTCATCAATATACTTGTTTCTTTGGAACTATGGCTGTATTTTTATAATAATAATAATAATAATGTATTTTTTTATTCCTTATTAGTTTCTCATCTGTCTTAAATTAAATATGTAGAAAAAGTGGACCATTATCACAATATTGAATATTTTCTAACTACATTCATCCAGGAAATGAAAATAATTTTTTTCCTTTGTTACCTGTTACTTTTAACAACTCCTATAATAGGATTTCTGTGTCGTTTCCTAATCCTTCTTGGCAGCTTAGTGTATTGGTTCCTTCTGAGTGAGAGATCTGATTCTTTTTGCTCAGTGATTAGCTGAGGAAGATATCTGAACCTTTTCCTGAAAGAAAGGACAATAATTGAAGCCAAGTGTAGCCACATCATCCATCAAAGATAAAAGCCTTGATAACCTTCATGTACTTGACTCAATTTTTGTGAAAATGATTGATTTTATAAGCATAGATATGCCTTGATTAAATTTAGTATCACAAGTGAAATATAAGTTCTGAAATCATTTTTATAGCCAAAACTACATATGAGCATACTTATATGATTGTTCTATGCCTTGTGTGTTCAGGTTCTTATGGGTGCCTAAAGTGGATGTCAAATCCTCTGGAGCTACAGGTGGTTGTGAGATATGAGGTGCAGGACCAGGGTATTGCATTTTAATGCAGGTATTCTATGAAAGCAATTTATGCTCTTCACTGACCATATGATTTCCCAATCTCTCCCTCCCCACTTCTTTCTTCTCTCTCTTTCACACACACACACACACACACACACACACACACACACACACACACTCAGTCACATGCTCAGAGACAGACAGAAAGACATAGAGACAAAGCAAGGGAATGTATATATATCTATATAGATATAGATATAGATATAGATATAGATACATACACAATATCCATATCCATATCTATATAGGTATTTGGGTCCAAGTATGCATATATATGGGAAAAGAAGAAACCTAGGCACAAAGGATCAATGGATCAGATGCTTCTTAATAAAACAGTAAACATCTTTATTGAAAAGCTTAATATGTTTATCTATTACTAAAAAACAATAGGAAAGCAGCAATTATTGCAGGCTGACCTCCTATTATGACTATATACTTGGTAAGGCTTTAGAGAATAGCTGCTGTAAAAGTCAGTTTTATGTTGGGCAGAAAAAGGAGATAGTGTGATCATTTAATTCACGATATTAGACTATTCAAAGTTTTTGTCTTGTTTACTCACTAAAATGGTGAGTTTTATTAGATAAACAGATGGTAATATTAAGTAGTTTGTCATAGCGTAGGAAAAACATGTTTTTACTCTTAAAATATTTAGAAGACTTTTATTTCTCTGTTGCACACTAATTGGCTAGTAGGGGCATTAGAATGTAGACAAACATTTCTGAAATGTTTTCTAAATATGAATTTCTTCCATTGTTAATTCATAATTTGTTAACCCTGAAGTGGCTTTCTTCAGGATGTTGCTAAACTCATCAGTAACCAGGCTTGATGCTCTATCAGAGTGCCAGGTTTGGCTTCCAGCACTAACAGAGGGAAGTCCACTATTACCTGTTACTCCACTTTGGCCTCTTGGGCACCAGTGTAAAAATGCTCATACACTCAGGAATAAAGCAAATGCTTTAACACAATGAAAAAAAAAAGTGAGTGTGCTGACAGATTTCTCTGTGTATCCCTGGAAATATTGATGGCTTTATCTATTCAATATCTCTTTTTTGAAACCAAGCTTCAAGAAATTCCTTGAACTTCAAAAGGAAATTTCCATCCCAACAGTATTTATCACAATTTCATTTCCTGTAATGCTAACACCAAATTGAGCTCAACCTCAGGTTTCCTGAGAATAATCATATCATTGTGACAATGAAATACAATTGATGTAATTTTCCTACATAATCAGAAGAGGATTAAATTGTGGCAAGCTTGTCTCAACAACAGAACAATAACAGAAAGAAGCTACAGGAGGAAGCTCACACTACTTTATTCATTTGTATGATGTTTGTCTGATGTGCTTAAGTGTCCTAGTTTAAATAACAGCATTTCTCTAGTTTCTCCTCATGTATTTGCAGGATTAAGAAGCATTTAGATAACATCTGTAATAAAATTAAACTCACTGAGCTATGAAAACCACTGAGTTATGGAAACCAAATGAGACTAAAAATTGCAACTGCCAAATTATGTAGAGTAAGTTAAAGAGAATGAAAATTTTGCTTACCTGTAAATGCCTTGGGAATGTTCTGTTGGTATTCCCATTCTACATTTCACCTCTGAAGACAAATTGAGATTTGTTGGTGAGCTCTCATAGATTTGGACTAAAGTAGTAACAATAAAAAAACCAACACGACCACTAATAAAAACAAAACTCAAGTACAATGTGTATTTTTTTGTCATATATATATGTCATTAAACATTTAATCCACAAGCCGCCTAGAAAATAAACTAGATTTTGATATTTCGTTTTTGTATTTTAGCTCCACAATAAGGTGAAGTTGTTAGACAAAGTGAATTCACATTGTTGAAATTGACGTGTTTGCTTATTTTTAAATATGTTTAAGTGGAGCTGGGTGATCTTTACCTTTTGAGAGGTCTTACTGTTCTTGCTGAGGACATAATCTCAGTTTCTATCATCCAAGTTGTAAGATTCAAAACTGCCTATAATTTCAGCTTCAAAATCTCCTGGAGCACCTATACTTATTTGTACATATTATCTTCTCTCACACACACATACACATAAATGAAAGTAAAATTAACCCTGATAATCATCTATGTTGTAGATGCTCTTCCATAAAGGTAGTTTTTAATTTTACAGACTGTGTCTATCGGATAATGAACTCATTTGGTGCCACATTCATAAAATTTGTATTCAAAGCCTTTTCTCAAAGGGCCGTAATTAGGAACAAGTGTCTTGTTCTTTAGAAGTGCATAGATAAGTGCATATATTTGATATAATAATAAAAATGACAGCAATGTAACACATAAAAAGACCCTAGTAAAACCTTGGTTCAGAAATGTCAAATTACCATAGAAGCTGGATGTATGGAAGGCCATGATCTTGGAGTAACACAGCACAATTTGATATGAGAATATTCAGGTCTAAGCTGATCAGTTGCTTAGGCAGATCATGAGGAACATATGGAAAACAGATATGAAATCATAGAAAAAGCACATCTCTGAATTCCAGACAGTATTTGTATCAAATGCACTGAATATAAATTGCTTTCCAAAGTGATGGATGTGTGCACATGACTGTATTTTCATCGGAAGATTACTCATGTATGTGGAGGGAAAAGAGGTCAGCAATTTGCACTGCTTAACCTATATTTTGATGGGCATTCTCTTAGTCTCACCTGAAGATAAAAAAGTAAGCAAGGCCAGTTACCCCAGAGATCCACAGGTCTCTTCTATATTGTGATGTGATTGGAATGTGGCACTACTTCATTATGGTCTTTTTCAATGTTAATTATGAAGATCAAAATCTGTTCTGCATTTTACTGAGGGTCTTCTCTGGATATTGTTAAGTCAATTTTTAAGGTACATCTGAAGGTAAATCATATATATAATTTTCTCTGCATTTTTACTTGTTTATAAAAACAGGTAACTAATGCTGATCCCTGAAATCACCAGAAAGGAGAACTAAAATCTCACCAAATTATGGATATTTTCTAAAAATGGATATAATATTCAAGCAATATTGTTTTCTTTATCCATATCCATTTTTATTTTTTCCACTCCTGTAAATTTTTTTCACTGGGATTCAAATTCATTTAAGTTATTGTTTTTACATATTATCAGTGAGTGGCAAAACCCTCTGTAAGCTATGTGTATATATGCCCATGTGCTTGATGTATGTACATATAAGCATGAGGATGAATATAGGCCAGTATTTGAAGTTGCATTACTTCTTCAATTCTTCCTCATCATATTTTTGAGTCAGGCTTTCTCACAGAAACTTGAACTCACTAATTTAGCTAAGCTATCTGGACAGGAATCCCAATGGTTCTCTCTGTTTCTCCTTTTCTGATACTGGGATTGTGGGCATGTATTCCCACTCTCAGATATGTATGTAGATGGTAAGAAACCAGCTGTAGTTTGGATACTAAGCACAATACAAATAGGCCCATCTCCATAACCTTCAATATATGGCTTTACTGGGGTTGTATAGCAAAGGTATGGGTTTAAATATATACGTAACTCATCATATAGCCATATACAATATTGGATATGTTTGTAAATATCTAAATATGAAATATAAATAAATATTAAGGAAAACAACCATCTTTCTATACATTAGCTCTTTCTCTTCCATCTGTTTATGACTACAGCACCTACTCAGGGAACAATTTACTCCAAAGCACACGACAGGCATTCGACAAACTGAGAGAAAGTCACTTCTCAGTTCAATCTGACTACAAAATGTGTGCCTAATACATGATTTATCCAATTACTTTCAGTGGATTTCTCCATAATTTTCATACCTTGTATAGAACCTTGAATTGAGGTTTTTCTCAAAAATTTTAGAAAATAGGAAAGTGGAAAAAAAATTATAACAATTTATTTTTCCCACAGCCTTCTTATAATTATTTGTAATTCGAAAATGTGTTTCCTTTGACACTGTCTTTTGAGTTACATACATCAACTACCCATTTTCATTCACTTCTTTCTTTAAGTGAAATTTCTGTCTTCTCCAGTTACAGTGTATTTCAGACTCTTCAACTGTGTGCCATCAGATACTTTTTGTTGCTCTTTACATTTAAAAAGATAATGGAAAGTCTATCAGCCCTTAAAGAATGCACAGCTTGGCAGAGGCACCCAGACAGTATCCGGAAGATGAGGGTTCCAGGTCATGCGTACTGCCTTTGCAAGGACTTCTGACAGTCCCCAACCAAATTGTTTTACAAAGAAATTTACTAAGATGCCGAACACTGCTTAGTTCTCATCAAAACACACACACACACACACACACACACACACACACACACACACACACACACAGAATCTACCTACTGAAAAAGATGACTTTAAGTCACAGAACAAAAAACCTTTGACCATTCCATAACCGTGGCCTTCCAGAAATTAACAACTGGATTAGTTATGTGTATATGTCATTGTTACTATGTGTATGCATAGGTATGTGTACTTGTATGTGCATATGTATGCAGATACATGTTAGTATATGCATATACTGTGCTTATGTGTATATATGTGATTATGTAGGTGTGTGTGTGTTTGTTTGTATAAAACCCTTTTTGTATAAACCACAAGACATATAGTGTTGCATATAACCTAAGAGTTTAGAGCAGTGGTGCTCAACATGTGGTTTGCAGCCCCCACAGTGACTACATATGAGATATCCTGCATATCAGATACATTATAAATCATGACAGTACCAAAATTACAGTAGTGAAGTCACAATTAAATAATTTTACAGATGGAAGTTACCATAACATGAATAAAGAGTCACAGCATTAATTGAGAACTACTGATAGAAACATACATGTATTAAATCCGACTACAAAAATATGTTTTCTTTTGTGGGAGGGTTTACCATTTTTATTTGCATATGGCTATGAGCATTTGAATACAGGTTCTCAAAGCAGCCAGGGACATTCGATGTTCCCAAGAATTGGAGTTAGAAGCAGTTGTGAGCAGCAGCTAAATGTCATAGATGATGGGAACTGAAATCAGGTTGTCTTTAAGAGGGATACATGTCTTTAACCACTGAAACATCTCCCCAGCCAAGGCATATTGTTCTATATGCCTCCATTTGTTCAAGCAGTCTTCCATAGGGAACCGTAATTAAAATAAATGGTCAAGTTGTCAGTATGTACTTAGGTATTTTTTGTAGTTGTTGCTGGTTTTGTTTTTCATAAATAGTTTGCTCGCATTTTCAAATTGAGAAGCACAATTAATAAATTAGAATGAATTTATTTACCACTTGATCAAACTGTGTGAAAGAAAAGTGTAATTTCCTCCTCATCTTTTCTTTGATTATAACAGAAAGTGAGAGCAAATGAATCAGAAAGTTGCAGATTTGCTAGGAGGGAAGATCCTCGCCTTGCTGGCACCCTAGGACCCTCCTTAGGGAATCGAACCTCTTTGTTTCCCCACATCGTTTAATTTAATTAAGACAATGACACAGAGTCAAAGCCCACAGTTACATCCAATGTAAATAATTCCTCATGGAGACAATTCTCAGGTTTTTCTACATTGTATAAGATTGAAAGTTAAAGCTGCTCATCAGAGAAGGGGTTAAACATTTAATATTTATAAAATGAGATAATCCAAAAAAGCTGTTGTGAATTTTGATTCAATATAACTTATTAACAGAATATGTTGGGAACTTTATATGATATTTGCTATTTCTAGCACTGATCATTGTCAAACTCCACTGTCACATCTGACATCTATTTTTATCTGTTAAGCATATTTTTCAAGCCATAGATAAAAATGTTAGAGAAGTATAACATGGATATTCTTTATGTGATGTTATTTTCTAAGCCCTTTGGCTTGTATGCTGTGGTCAGTGTTAATGGTCAAGTTACACAGTCTGAAATCACCTGGAAACAGAACCTCTGAGAATATCCATGAGTGATCTTCTTAATTATATTAATTGATGTATGAAGACTTATCTATGTGAGCAGCACATTTTCTGGGAATGTATTCCTAATCTGAATAAAAAGGAAAACGTCAACTGAGGACTCACATGCATGTCTTTCTTCTCTCTCTGCTCTTGACTGAGGATGTGACTGAAAACTGGCCCAAATCCTGCTATCTTGACATTGCCACAGTGATGGAATATAACCAGGAATAATGTGCCAAATACACCATTTCAACCTTGGGTTGAAGTTTTAGGACTGTTTTATCAGAGTAATGAGAAGGCGAACTGATAAGTTATATAATTATTACTCCAAACCATTTCCATAGTATGGGAGCAGATAGTAATGATTACTGCTGGAGGGTTTCATAGATCAGTGTTGAGTAGAAGGGGTTCAGACCAAAGGAATGCAAAACAGGAAGACAGCCAAAGTCATTAGCAACAACTGGATGTGCTTCCATGCAAGGAAACCCAGTTGGTCTCCTTTCTTAAAGAGATAATCGTTTTTCTTCATAGCTTATGTAGTTCTCATATGATATAGAAATGCAATTTACTATCCTCATGCCTGAGTTTTATCACCTATTTCAAAGCAATAATAAGTCTGCTTCTTTTGAACCTCCTACAGATTTGAGAATGTTTTATTCTAATAGACTATCCTATTCCTATGTTTTGATAGAAGGAAATCACCAAAATATCTAATATTACAAAGGGCCATCATCTGTAATGATTTTATTGTATTTATCACTATGAACATCTTCCTATGAAAGAAAAACATCCCAATTCCATCTGGTACTCTATTTCTTATTATAGGAAAAAACCATATTTACTCTCATTCTTACTTGTTTACCTGAAATCATAAAAGTTTCCTTAAAAATAAATAAAATAATTCTTCATACTGTGAGTCCAAAACATTTGAATAATTGCTTAATTAGAGAACTGAGAGCTACTGAAGCTAGTTCACAGTGACACAAAGAGGAGAAACCCACAAGGATAGAAGACTGAGAAGAAAATGGTCATACTTGCATGAGATCATCTTGTGTAATCATTTAACATCAACTAGTCTACCTAGAGGAGAAAACAGAATTTTATTCTAGGTAGTTAGTGAAGAAGGAGACCGAAGATAGCTCAATCAACAAAATTCTTTGTGTGCAGAGTAAATCCCTGAGGTCCATTTAGCCAGCCACAATGTTGTGTGTATATAATCACAGTGTTGGAGGAGCAGAGAAGGATTCCTAGCATCGTCTTTGTCCATTGGGACTACACTGCTAGCCCCAGGAAGCTATGAGTGTTCTTGAGTAAAACTAATAACAGAATAAATAAATTACAAGGCAGAGGAGCACTTGAGCAAGACACACTTGGCCTCCAAAGACAGGCAAATCACACATACCTATACTTTCAGTGAATAGCTGTACGTGCTTCACAGAACAGCCCTGTCAAGGCTCTGATAAGAAGATCCTGCTCTCATTCAGAAGATAGAAATTTAGGGGTTAGAGTATTAACATCTATCACATAAATAGCTATAATATTTAACTAATTAGTTATCAAAAAAATAAAAAAAAGACTTATCACAGATTAAGTTAGGTACACACAATCATTTAATTATTGGCATCTAGGAACATGGCAGTAATAATATCTTCATATATGAACAAATGAGGTTGTTTGGGGTGACTTAGTTTTGGGGTCTTTATTTTCTGTTTTATTCATTAATCGGTTTTTTTTTTCTAGATGGAATCTGTCGGTGTAGCTCTGGCTGCCTTGCAAATCATTTTGCAGACCAGGATCTCCTGGAACTCAGAGATTGCTCTGCCTCCTGTGTGCTGGGATTAATGGTGCTTTCTTTCCACTACCACCTGGAGTGATGGTGAGTGAACAAATGAGGAACGAAAGGGAAAAGACAGCTGGATATAAGATATGAGCTCTTGTGCATTTGATCTAAGTGGTGATCCACGGGCAATATTTATAGTTAACTATTATAGCCACCCTAGTCACTGAGGAGATGTCTCAATCAGTAGCTTACTTGAACCCAAGTTCAGATCTCTAGAAACCGAACAAAAAGCCTCGTGTAGTTGTGTGTACCTGTAATCCTAGTGCTATGAAGTTAAGGCAGATGTATCCTTACATTTCTCTGGAGAGTTTCCCTACTTGAATCTATGAGCTTCAGATCCAGGGAAAACATTTTTTTATCCAAAAATTTTAGCAAGAGAGCCACTGAGTAGAAACCCAGTATCAACCTCTGACCTTCATGTGCCTACACACAAACACACATGCTTGCATACCTGTATATATACAAGCACAGACATAATTATATAGACTTATAATTTATTCATGCATGCATATATACATACATATATATGTTACTGAACTGTTGCAATCTTCCTTTTGTGACTATAGGTGATGTATTAATATACCAATTCAACCAAACTTGGGGAACTGTGTTTCACTCACATCTATGAGTTTCTTCCCAGGATTAATTATTAATAGGATTCTGGATAAGCATTACTTGTAACACAGTTACTACACACCTCAAATTTCAGGTGCATAACTAGAGGGTAGCTCCTTCAGTACATTGCTTTATACGTAAGCAAGAGAACCTGAGTTCAATTTCCAGGACCCAGATAAAAGAGGATGTCATGGTGCTGTGCAACTGCTGTCCCTGTGTTGGGGAGACAGACAAGGCAGATCTCTGGGGCTGAATGGCCAGCCAATCCACCATAACAGCAAGCCACAAGTCCAAGACAGAGATCTCTTCTCATGAAACAAATGAGAAAATGAATACCAAATGGACCTCTGGCTTCTATCAACAGGCAGAACCCCCCAAAGCTGAGCTTTGCTTTCCAGTGATAGGCACACACGTGAAAGTGTACCCCATCCCCACACAGATGAACACGTACATGTATGTTTACCTCCCCAAATGTGGACCACAGATGTCTAATAATGGTGTCCAAGGTCAAGAACCCACAAAGAATTTTGGGCTAAGTTCATTGTAGAATAGCCAAATTCCTGACTGCTCTTGTATTCATGTTACACTGGGCATACCATTTTATAAAACTAGCCTCAGTGTTTTATATACTGAAGGATTTCTTCAGAATGTTAGAAGAGGTGTACCTCTGGCATAAAAATGAAATGAGTTTTCAAACTGGCAAAGTCTCAGGTATTTGGAAAATTTAAGGAGAAAATTGTGCAGTTACGCTCCATTAAGAGCAAGCTGCTAGTTTCTTCATCAGTAGCCTTTGTGCTGGACTCTGTGATTAACAGTGGGCAAGTGTTCTGTATTTTGTTATTGAGGAATCATAGGAAACATGATACTTAATTATTCAGCAGCCCTAAGGGCCTCTGCCAGTACACAGATAAAAATAAACTGTTAGCCTCAAGACATGCAGCAGAATGGAAGAACAAATCACACCTTTATTTCATTTGTGTGTTGCAAAATGTGGCAGCAAAGTGATTTCAGGAAAGACTATTATAATCAGAAACTTGCTGCGGGCTGAATCTCTGCAAAGTGACACATTAGTCTTTCATGTATTACAAGCCATTGTGCTGAGACTTGAAAGGGAGCATGCCTCTGAGGGCGGGTTTCTCTGTGTGGTCTTCCATAAGGGGATTCTTAGCAGAGGCTCCGAGGAGGAGTTACTCTAAGCTGTGTCTTTGCAGATTCTATTTCTCAAATCCCATGAACAGAACAGTTCCAGTTATTGATTGCTGCTGTCCCTCCTCAAAAGAGAGCCAATTGGTGGATTTATTCACGACAGAAAATGGTGACACATCTACATAAGTCCTGCAGTCACAGCGCTGAGTTCAGTGGGTCAGGATTATTTTATTCAACACATGGAATAGGAGAAAAATTTTTGCAAGGCATATATATATATATGTGTGTGTGTGTGTGTGTGTGCGTACATATATGCTCATATCAGAGAAAAAAAGTTCTAGAACTCAACAAAATGGGCTAAGAAGTCAGCAAATTATTGTAACAGAAATTTATCTAATTAAGTTGTACATAGAGCTAATAAGTATGTGAAAAGGAATGGTCAAAATCACTAGGCATTTAAAATATGAAATCTGATGTCACATTTAGATATCACCTTATGCTACTAGGATGACAGCAATAACAATAAACATGCAACACACCCACAGACATAACTGTTGTTGAAGATGTGGATAATATTATCTTAGAGTATAATGTTGATTGCAATATAAAATGATAAAACTGATATATAAAATTATATAATAGATTTTAAGAAATTTTGAGAACAATTTGCATATTATTTGATGTTCCACTCAGGTATATTTCAGAAGCAATTGAAAACAAAAATCTCAATTCTGTACTTTTATATACATAGGCATAGTAACATAATTTATAATAATTAAAGTTAGGAAAAAACTAGAGTCAAGTAGTGTTGACTATGTAACCACTATGTCATATAGTCATACATTAGAATATTAGGTAACAACAACAAAGAAAATTCTGATGCCCGATATTAGAGATATTAACCTTCAGAACAATATGTTAAGTGAACTAATGTAATCACAAATTCACATATAGTAAATAGGATCTTTTCTCATTATTTAGAATATCTTGTCCATTGATATAGTGTTTTCACCATGAAATGGTGTTTTATTTTTCCAATTATTAATTTTTACATCAATAGAGATAATTATAATAATTTTTCATTACATTTATTGATTCTCAGAAGTTAAACTACTTTGCATGCATGAACAATTCCCACTTGGATGCAGCATACACTAGTTTTATATATTGCTGTATCTAGTATTCTAGTGTTACGTTGAGGAATGTTTTATTCACATTTCTAAATGACACAGGCTTACCTATTTCTCGTGAAGTCTTTTGTAACCAAGTCCAGTTTTAGTATTAGCACAATAATCAGTTTGTAATGGAGCTAGAGAATGGCCCATCTTCATTTATTTAAAATTTATGGCCCAGTGTGGTGGCACACAGCTGGGATCCTAGTGTGAAACAGTGCCTGAAACAAATCAAAACAGAAGAGCACCAAATTCTCCCAGTTTATGAGTGGCTGGAGATGCGAAGTGCTCAGCAGGTTTCCTCAATGAAGCCTCCTGTGTGGTATGTGATTGTGGTTGCTGTGGGTAATACTAACTGTGTCTCTTTTGTTTTTATGGCCGTGCTGTTTTTCTCAGTGTTATATTAGTAGCATTTGCCTTCCAAGAAAATTTTGTTTCATGTGTGTCATTTATTATACACAAGGATCTATAATATTTCATCATACACTTAATATTTCTGTAAAGTCTATAATGAAATATTAATTGTCACTACTTAAATTTGAATCAACTTTTCAAAGTCAATTCATGTAAATGCCACATAATTAGTTGTTTCCAAAGACCTGTCCACATTCTCTTTTATGCGCTCTATATTTGCTATTGTTACTTTAACATTTCCCTTGATAATACTTTTCTTTATTTTTCATGAGTATGAGTGTATTGTGTGTCCATGGAGGCCAGCAAGGGAATTCACCTTTCGTACTCTATCACTGTGTGATTATTCTTTCTGAACTTAGAGGTAGATTGGCATGCAAAACAAGCCTCGGTGGTCATCTTGTCTCTGCCCCTGTAGTGTAACAGGTGCACATGCATCCCGGACAGGCTTTTTGTATGGTGTTCAGGAGCCTCAGTTCCTCATGCATGTGCAGCAATTGATCTTACCCATAAAAATCACTCTGGCTTTTATATGCTTGCATCAATTTTGATTTGTTTTTGTTTGCCACATTCGTACTAGGGTAGATGAAGTTACTGATTTAGGAATCATTTCTTTTTTTATATAAATATGAACAGCTGTATATGTCCTAGCACAGCTTTAGTTCTATTGAACATCCTAGAGCTGTGCTATACTATCATTTACATCAACCTCGTTGAACTCTATGAAGGTCTCTGTATTGGGCCACTGGATGTCTATAAAAGTGCCAATTACTTTTTGCATTTTTAAAGTTCTTAGATGTTTGCTTTTTAGTTATTTGTACACTCATCTCATCGAACATGATAGCCTTTGGTTCGCAGCGGCGCGTCCACAGACACCAGATACAAGCAGCTCTGTGTTTTTGGAGGCTTAATTAGGAGAAGGGAGGTGGTGAGGACCACAGCGTGTGAAGGGAGAGAGAGGGGAGAGAGGGAAGAGAGAGAGCAAGATGGAGGAAAGTACATATATATATATATATATATATATATATATATATATGTTGTGACATAGCAGTCCAGGTAAAGGTGGGAGCTGAACCCAATGGATTCTGGGAATATGGTGGCCATTGCCCTGGCGACAGGTCTGTAGACCCGCCCATATATCTGCCATGCTGGGTGCTAACATACGTCCCTTTTTGATATTATAAAGAGAAGAAAAGAAAAAGGGAAGGGGAAGCCGATGATGAAAAGGGAATGAGGGCGTCGT
>NW_022196891.1:11346684-11346914 GCF_008632895.1 Mastomys coucha
GTTTTCTATTTGGGAAAGTTCACTAAGTGAGAATGGAACATGTACTCTGACGAGCCTGTCCACTCCAGAGCCCGTCCACTCCAGCAACCTCTCGTAGAGGTAGGACAGTCGCTGGGTCAGGTGTCTTTGGAGAGGAGGGACTTGAAGGTTTGGCTGTAGGCAGGTCTTAACAAAAGAAGACAGTGTTTAACTGTTAGGATGAAAGAGTTGGTGAAGATAGGACAGAGTTT
>NW_022196891.1:11347185-11347412 GCF_008632895.1 Mastomys coucha
CAGCTCTAGCTGCCTCGTCAGCTCGGTTGTTTCCCCTGGAGACAATAGAGTCGTCTAGAGAAGGTTGAAGTTGTGTAGGCTTCATGGCTAAGAGAAGTTGAGTTGGGGAACAAGAAGAACACAAGGAGGGATTGGAACGGAGATAGATAAATGCTTGAGCATAGGGAACCTCCTTCCATTTACCAGTTTGCCAGCAGTATGTATTAGGACCCCTTAAAATAGCTGGG
>NW_022196891.1:11348396-11367291 GCF_008632895.1 Mastomys coucha
ACCCCCGCGCTCAGCGGTGGCGAGCAGGCGGCAGCTCAGCGGCTGTTCCACGTGACCGCATAGGAACCGGAGGTAGTGGCTGCAGGGCGGCAGCAGCTGCCGCCCCACATGGTTGTGCCTGAGTCTGCTCCGGTGGGTGGTAGACGGAAACCGCTGCGCTCCCTGGTTTCGGCACCAAATGATAGCGTTTGGCTCACAGCGGCGCATCCACAGACACCAGATACAAGCAGCTCTGTGATTTTGGAGGGTTAATTAGGAGAAGGGGGGGTGAGGACCACGGCGCGTGAAGGGAGAGAGAGGGGAGAGAGGGAAGAGAGAGAGCAAGATGGAGTAAAATAAATATATATATATATATATATATATATGTCGTGACGTAGCAGTCCAGGTAAAGGTGGGAGCTGAACCCAATGGATTCTGGGAATATGGTGGCCGTTGCCCTGGCGAGAGG
Organism: Mastomys coucha; assembly: GCF_008632895.1. Classification (NCBI taxonomy): domain Eukaryota; kingdom Metazoa; phylum Chordata; class Mammalia; order Rodentia; family Muridae; genus Mastomys; species Mastomys coucha. Next base: position 11,348,845 of record NW_022196891.1, read on the forward strand.
TCTGTAGACCCGCCCATATATCTGCCGTGCTGGTGCTAACAGAACACATAATACATTCTCATATTATTCTGTCTCTTTAAGTTTACTGAAGTACTTGTAATATTCCATTGGCCCTTGACAAGAATTATAGGCCTTTAATTTAGATGGAGGGCTATAGTTTTTTGCATCTCAATGTGGAGTCTCTTGCATCTCATTCTTTAATGTGTTCTTTAAGGTTTTACACTTAATTTTATGTCTAAATTATCTATGCAGTATTTACATTTTACTTTTACTTATTATTACTATGTGTGAGAGAGAAGGCATGTGCATATGTGGCTTGACAAATGTATGGAAATTGGGAATCAGTTCTCTACTTCTACTGAGGGATTTGAGGCTAGAACTCAAATTGTCAGACATTGCAGCAAGTGTCCTGTTCAATACTCAAACTGGCAGTGTCAGCTTTTAGTTAGATAATTGACAAATTAAGTTTTCTAAATTTGATACAAATAGATCTGTATCTTCACATTCAGTTTTTTTCTCTATCTAATATTCTTTTTATTTTTACATGTCTTCCCTCTTTTCCATTGTATTTCGTACATATATTTTGTTATACCACTTTAATTCCCTTAATAGTCTTTTATTGTGTTTTAAGTTATAATTTTAGCTCATCTAAAATTACTAACTTCACTCAGAAAACTCATTTATATGAGTTTCTGAATTAAAAAATAATGTGGTATTCATCAAGAGTTCTAGGCCAGCCAGAGCTACACAGGGAGACACCATCTCAAAATAAATAGCAACAAATAGGGGGAGACAATGGTTTACCAGTTAAGAAGGTTGCTATTCTAGTAACAGATGTGAATTTGATTCTCAAAACCCAGGAAAGAGTTTTGCTTGAAACTCCAGTTTCAGAGGATACAATAACTCTGATAACTAAGAGCACTCAGTACACACGGGCACGTGTAAGCACTCAGTAGCATGCACGAAATAAAAATAAATTCATTGTAAAGACTTCTAATTGTATCTCAAATTATCAGAATTAACTTCAGACTTAAACTTGCTTAGTTCCAGTAAAAAAATATTCTTCTGTAGTTATGTTTCTTTTCTATACTGGTTAGTTTATTATTTTATTAATATATTACACATATCAATGTCAAAAGTCAACAGTGAAGCTTTATGGTGTTTTATTATCATCTATATCTATATTAATTGCCTATCTAACTATACTTATTCCGATGTCCAACTACTTAGCGGTATTTATGAAGGTTTATAATATTTTGTCAAATTTTTTTAAACATATGTGATTTTTTTTGCATTTTTTTCAACAAGTTAAAGCAAAGATAAAATAAAACATTAATTTGTTTAAATAAATAACTATATTTACCAGTGTTTCTTATTTGTTCTTCTGGCTTCCTATTATTATCTTGCTCCCATTGCCTTTTATATATATATGTGTGTGTGTGTGTGTGTGTGTGTGTGTGGTATATCAAATAAACACCATGTGTTGGTGGTTTAGTCCCTGGTTGCTCTGGGGGTTCTGCTTGGTTGATATTGTTGTTATTCCTATGAGGTTGCAAACACCTTCAGCTCCTTCAGTCCACTGATGACCCCTGCGCTAAGTTGAATGGTTGTCTACAAGCATCTGCCTCTGTATTTGTCAGGCACTGGCAGAGCCTCTCAGGAGACAACTATATCAGGCTCCTGTCAACAAGCACTTTTGGCATCCACAGTAGTGTCTGGGTTTGGTGTCTGTATATGGAAAGAAAAAAACTAAACTACTCTTCTCCTAAAAAACAAAAGTAGGACATTGAATAGAGTTTCACTACCTAGGCATTAAAACCTTGTGCTTCTAGAGCTGTCAGAATGAGAGTTTGATTTCTGGCCACTCTAATGATCTAGATTCATGTCGTTGATATCTTTCTTTATCTAATGTAATCCCTCTTGTATTTTTGGAATTGCTTTGAACACAATTCATGTACCCTTTTATCTCAAAACATTTACATTTCAAATTGGTTCTTCAAGATAACACAGCACTTCTCACTACTCTTTAGAAGGAAACTGTTTTCAACATTATTCATTCACTAAGAACAGCAAGGTGACATTAAGGTACAGCCTGGTCTATCTGTTTATCTGGATTCACTGATCAGAAATTCCTAACAAGCTCTCCGTCTCCTTCTCCCAGCATCAGGGTCTCAAGCATGCACAATCATACTACTTACATGTGTCCTGGGTATCAGACTAAAGGTTACAACCTTACCAATTTACCAACTTACCAACTGAGTCACTGCCCCATTCCCAAACCATTAACCGTTAGTGTGTATATGAGTTCTGCCTCCTAGAGCCAGTATCAAACAATTGGTGCTGGCTTTTGTCTTCCTATTCTGATGCTGTACACGGAGCTATTTATTTGTTTTCTATGGCTCAATATCTTTCAAGACTTATTAAATTACCTCATCACAGTATGTCTAACACTTCTAACATATGTTTACACTTCTTTTAAATAAAGTTAACATAAATTACTTTATCTGCCTTCCTCCAGGGATTTTTTTTCATAAAGAACTTAACATTGATCTTCATATGAATATTATACATTCTACAAAAGTCTGGTCTGACATGTTTCTTGAAATGGAGTCAATATATTAAGGTAAAATAGTTGTATTGGATTTGCCTAATTCATTGATTACCTTCCTTAGATTGGTGGTAATTTTATCCTTTGTCACTTGTCAACTTTTGGAAGAATTTACTGTTTCTACAGCTTTGAATAATTATAATATCTAAGATTATATTTAAAGAAAAATGAATTGTACAAGAATAAGTTCTTTAAAATGTGTACGTATATGTCCCTATATACGCATATGTGTATGTCCACATGCATGTGGAAAGGAGAAACAATGACAGGCATCTTTCTCAAGTATATGTCTTGGGCAACTTGCATTAACACTTTCACATAAGAAGTTTAACAGAAGTGTTCTTCAGGATCATGATTGTATATGATAATGGATAAACTTGCAGAAGACCTGAGTTTTGTTCCTAGAATTATGTCCATGGAATCACAAACTCTTGTATCTACTACATCAAGGATAATCTCCTTTTGGGCCTCTTTCTGACTTCAGGGACTTTAATCTCTCTTCTCTCTCTCTCTCTCTCTCTCTCTCTCTCTCTCTCTCTCTCTCTCTCCCCCTCTCTCTCTCTCACACACACACACACAAACTTAAAATAAAATCTTCCAAAAATCATTTAAGTTGGGTTCTGTCATTGTTGTTTCAAATATTCCTCTCATTTATCTTTCTGCTATAAATAGTAGAGTCTTCTGCTTTCTCTCATATGTTTTTGAATATTCTTAATGAAAATTTTATATCTGTTTTTATATTTTTGTCATACTAAGTTTGTTTTATTACAATCTTATAATTTATATTGTCATATTTTTTATTTCTTTCAAAATTAGTTATTTTTAAGGTTAACAGGTCTTTGTTTTTTAACTTTGAGCATACTTATTTCAGTTAATCTGATATCCTTTTTATCACCTCCACTGTATTTGCTCTAGAAAACAAATAAATAAAAAGAAAACAAATCAAAACTAAATCTTCCATTTAAGTGTTTCTTCCTCTATCTCATAAACTAAATTTTCTTGTTTCTTTGAATTCTAGTAAAAATCTGAATGTTTTCAATATTGTAGTACAGAACTTAGAGTAAGAACCTGCTTTCCCCTGTTGACTTACGAAAACTATAATCATTACTTGAGTTAGTCATGCTCACCAACTACTTCTTTCTGTAATACAAGCCTTGAAATGTTTGTAAATGATGCTTATATTCTGTTACCTCTTTACTCAGCATATGACCTGGCAACAGTTCCTTTAATTCATGTTAAAATAAATGATTAAATAACACAGCATGTCTCTTTCAACATCTTTCAATAACACTAGTTTTAAGAAAGCCACTGTAGTCTAAATAGTTTAAAATATTGGTAATTCTCTGAAAAGATTCTCTAGTGAGCCTATGAAGATCAAAATGTACAATACTTATATCTCGAGGACAGAATCTATGTTATCTTTTGAACACACAGACAAACACATACACACACTACCAGCACAATCTCCTAACACCTCCCTTGTATGTGAACAGTCAAAATTGACTAAAATTGAATGACATAATTTTCCTGGGATCAGTCATATGTATAGCTATCTCAACAACTTGCTTTAGTTGGTGTAGGCACACGATTTGACCATTACTGTGTTTTGTACTAACTTTTTAAAAAAAGGAAAAGGGGCCCTAAGCAGACCTTGTACACAAACTCCGCAGCCAGTAACACAACACCCAGAGGAAGCTCCACTCCCAGTTGCTCTACTATACCCAGGATCAGAGGTGAGGAGGACACAACATCTGTCCCAACACCTGGAGTAACTGGGACCAGCGGGACCCAGGCACACAGGAGCTCCCACAAGCCAAGTGACACAGGTTCTTTCTGGTTTGTCTAGGCTGGTGCCCTGAGCAGACCTTGGGTGCAAACTCTGCAACCAGCCCAACAACACTCAGAGGAAGCTCCACCTCCAGGCACCCTAACATGCCCAGGATCCCAGGATCCCAGAATCACAGGATCCCAGAGACAGCTTGACTCTGAGGAATTCTGACACAACCAGGATCACAGGAAGGACAGTCACCAGTCAGATTTATAAAGGGCAGGTAGCACTAGAGATTACCAGATGGTAGGGAGGAGTGGAGAGGAAGCATAAGAAAATAAGCAACACAAACCAAGGTTACTTGGTATCATCAGAACCCAATTCTTCTACCCAGAGAGAAGTCCTGGACACACCACCACACTGGAAAAGCAAGATTCAGATGTAAAATCACTTCTCATGATGATGATACATGACACATGACTCTAAGAAAGACATAAATAACTCCCTCAAAGAAATACAGGAGAACATAAACAGCTAGAAGCCCTTAAAGAGGAAACACAAAAATCCCTTATAGAACTACAGGAAAACAAAATCAAACAGGTTAAGCAAGTAAACACAACCATCCAGAATCTAAAAATGAAAATAGAAACAATAAAGAAATCAGAAATAGAGACAACCCTGGAGATAGAAAACCTAGGAAATGAGTCATAGATGCACGCATTACTAACAGAATACAAGAGATAGAAGAGAAAATCTTAGGGGCAGAAAACACCATAGAAAACATTGACGCAACAATCAAAGAAAATGCAAAAAGCAAATAGCCCCTGACCCAAAACATCCAGGAAATCCAGGACACAATGAGAAGACCAAACCTAAGGATAATAGGTACAGAAGAGAGTGAAGACTTCCAACTTAAAGGGCCAGTAAATATCTTCAACAAAATTATAGAAGAAAACTTCCCTAAGCTAAAGAAAGAGATGCCCATGAACATACAAGAAGCCTACAGAACTCCAAATACACTGAACCAGAAAAGAAATTCCTCCCACCACATAATAATCAAAATACCAACTGCACTAAACAAAGAAAGAATTGTAAAAGCAGTAAAGGAAAAAAGACAAGTAACATATAAAGGCAGGTCTATCAGAGTTATACCAGACTTCTCACCAGAGACTATGAAAACTAGAAGATCCTGGACCAATGTCATACAGACACTAAGAGAATACAAATGTCAGCCCAGGCTAGTATATGCAGCAAAACTCTCAATTACCATAGATGGGGAAAACAAGATATTCCATGACAAAACAAAATTTATACAATATAATTCCACAAATCCAGCCCTACAAAGGATAATAGATAGAAAATACCAACACAAGGAGCAAAACTACACCTTTGAAAAAGAAAGAAAATAATCTTTCAACAAACCTACACAAACTAAATTCCACCTCTTACAACAAAAACAACAAAAAGTAACAATTACTTTTTCTTAATCTCTTAATATGAAAATTAATATTCCCAACATATCTTAATTTATTGAAATCCAAAAATATGAGGAATTAGAAATTTGTTGACTGTCATCCAACGATCTCTTTAATTTGGTAATTAGAGAAATAAGTCCAATATTGTACAATCCATATACACTGTCTGTTTGTTTGTATGTGACAATGTCTTGCTGTGTACCACATAATGGTATTGAAATCATGCTTCTATCTCAGCCTCTCTATTAGTATTATTGTTTATTTCATATTTTTACATTATACTAAGGTTTTCAGAACATCTTATACATTTGAAAAGTATTTATATACTCAAAAGAAATGTAGACAATTAACTTGGGAGGTGGCTTGTAAGAGTACAACAAAGAGTAAGACTGAATGCTTTGCTTGATGTTTGTAACTATTGTATCAAGTTTGATGAAGAGGACTTTATAAATTATTCTTTCTCTGAGATTAATTCTTTTTCAAATAATCACAGCCAATGAGCCAGATTCTTACCCTCACCTAATGTCTGTGCCACCCTTCAAACCGAACCATTGTTCATTGAAATAGTTGGTGAATGACTTTATGGATAGAACATCTTAATATACACACCATTTCATAAATGAATGTAACCTGTTCTCTGTGGTCTGAGAATGAAGACAATCACTCCAGTCAAATAGCTTTGACTGTAGCAGGTAATATGCATCCAAAAATTGTGTCTACAATTCATTCCTTGGCATAGCAGAACTGTCAACTCTCAGCTTAGCTTTGATGGTGGTAAAATCCTTTGGTGATGTGAGGGTCATTGAAGTATAGCCTTATTACAATGAAATCTAATGTCTAAAAATTGTTCTTATTTGAGGCTTGTACCACAGTAAGGGACAATATTTTAATGTCTACTAAATACAAAACAAAAGAAACAAACAAACAAAAAGACTTTATATATTTATGTTCATTTAAAAAATACTAGTAGTGTGTATAAAATATACAGTTAATATGTTTGGAGTTATTTAAAATTTATGTTGAGAAAACATACGTATTTTCAGTATTGCTATAGACAAGTATCTACATAAGACTATTAGATTGATTGTTGTTTTATAGCAAACAACTTTTATAATACTCATTTTTATTGTTATAATATTTTATAAATTTTAAAGAATATGACAAAAAAGGTATTGTAGGTATTGAATGGAGGGGTCTCTAGGAGGTGTTGAGGTACAAAATGGAAACAAGAATGTGAATTAATTCTATTAACTTAAAATATGTTTTCAAATGCTAACTAATTCGGATAAATTGAAATCATGTATCTTTTCTCATCATAATGCAATAAAACTTAAATCAATTAAAAAAAAGAAAAAGGTACTTGGAATGATTTTTCATTCAGTTGGATTCTTTAGTAAATTTGAAGAAGCTTGTATACTGGAGCTGATTTGGAAGGTCTTGACTTTGCAAATTCAAGCCAATAAATCTAAGTAAACATTATCAGTGAATATGGAACTCTCAGATAATTTATCTTAGTTGTGCTATTTAACTCACTAGTTGAAATGCCAATGCATAGGCCAATGCTTTGAAGGCTATGTGACAGTTGTTGATGAAATTCTATTTTAATTGAGTAAATTCCCTTGACAAACCATTGACTATTAATCAACCCATTCACTCATTGAGATCTTTGACTGCATAACTAATGTGTGATAGGGAAAAGCCCAGGTTATATTTTATTATTTACTCACTACATCTCAGTGTCCTTGAGACTAGTACAAGTCAAATGACATTTCAGTGTTTTCCTATTAACCATTTTTTTATCTCAGATAACATAAGTATGAATTATGAAAATAGACAATGGTATTGCTAATTTGATTACCAGGCAGATATTGTCCATATACAATCTGGGATTAATCACTGAGAAGCTGTGTGGAAAAATTGCCAGCTAGAAATTTATTAAGAAGTTGTACCTCCCCTCTAGATAACATTTCCCAACACATGAGCATATATGTGTGTGTGTGTTTGTATGTGTGTATGTAATGAATATCTGAATGATATATATCATATTTTATGAACTCGGATTCATACGATATCATTTTATATGGCCTAAAGAAATACACACGTATTTCTAGTTCTGTACATGTATTGTTAACTGTAACTCTAACTCTAGACTAAGATGCTGTGCAGTGGGACACCATTTCTGGTCTATTTTATCATCTGTCCATTGTCTTACACAGAGGACTATCAACCAAAGAACTTCCTAGTGGTTGTTATCCATAAAAATTTCAAAATTCTCAGTACAAACTAGGTAAAGCTTGTACCATTTTCCTGTTTTGATATTCCTTTTCATGAAAGAAACACTTGAGCAGAGCTAGGCCCCTTGCCTGAGGAGTCATCACAGATGTGGCCACTAAGAAACTACAGTCATAACATTGCTCTTTTCATCAGTGGTTGCCAAACTTTTATGTTCACCATAATAATTAGAGATGAGAATAGTAACTCAACCTGTGGCTTACATATAAACTATTTCTCTTTTGTCCTAATCTTCAGTCTTTGAGCTATCCAGTCAATTTTCCTTTCTATAACTTAGTTCATTTTTGTTAGTCTGCTGACAAAACTTACACTCTAAATTGTGTATTATACAGTGATGTTATATTGACATCATACCTTCAGATGCAGTAGAATCAAGACTGAACTCTCCTGTGAAAGAAGGTCTCTTTTTGAAACAAAGGTTTGGTAATTACTATAATGTACATTCTAGAACAGGATGCATTAATTTTTCAAGAGTTTATGGACAGAGGATAAATGGTATCTACACAGTGACTCCTGTATTCAATTATTCTTCTTTCTTGGGCTTAGCTCCACACATACTTGTTACAAAGAAGATCATTCAAGAATGAGGCCAGCATGGAAACTTCAGCACTCAGATTTGTTTGTTTTATTTTTGAGATTAGTATAAAACTACAATAGTTCTCCCTTCTCTTTCCTTCCTCAAAATTACTTAAAATACTCCTCTTTGCTATCATTCATATTCATGGGGTTTTTTAAATTAATATTATAAAATTTTACTTTCTTGGTGTGTATAATATTACTTGTATGTACTCTTACAGGGGTGAACACTTAGTATTTGATAATCTATTAATGTTCCCATCCTGATTTTTCCCATTCTCAGCATTCACTACTTCCCTGTATTGCTTTGTATACCATTGTGGCCTAATAAGCTTTTGACAATCCACTCTGGAATCAGGGTTGTTTTCTATCAAGTTCTTAAACTATTCCATTATTTTGTTAGGATTCAAGAAAAAAGAAAAAAGTCACCCTAGTGCAAAAGTTCTGATAGTTATATATCTTAATAGAAAATGCTTATGGTAAGGCTATTTTATTTTATTTATTTTATTATTTTGGACTTGTATATGCATATGCATGTGCCTTTTGACTGTATGTATACCACATATCTGGAATTTACTCCGAGGACAGAAAAAATGCAATGCATTCCAAGGAACTGGAGTTATAGGTGAGTATGGCATGTATTCTTGGAATGAAACCCCAGTTCTCAGCAAAATCATCAAATTCTCTGAACTTCAGAACCATCAGGATAATATGTTACAATTCTATATGGTTATTCTAGTCACAGTGTACACACATGGTTTCAGTATCCATGGTGGTTTGTTCCAAAAACTCCATCCTCAAAATCTAAATCACCTACCAGAAAATGACTTTTACTTGAGACTTGCACACATCATCCCAACGGAAAGCCTGTCTGAATTATTTATACTACTGACTGCAATTCTAGCATTGGTTAAATTGCTGTGATATTTTATTGTTTAAGAGATAATGACAAGACAAAATATATAATACATATTAGTGCACATAACTCTTACTTCATGTTTTGATACTTTATCTTTGATTTGGAAAATGTTAATACATCCAACAGATTATGGTAATAAGAAAACTTCAATCAGAGTTGACATTTACACAGCAAAAACTAATGTCAAGTCTAACAGGACAAAGCACAGTGACTCTGCTGATTATTAAGGGGATTGTGAAGCCAGGAGAGCCACTGGAATCATAGTCTTTCAGCCACCAAGGACAATTACTGTATTAGACTTACAGAGAAAATACTACCTTCAGAGTCAGTGCTCTAGATCAAGGAACACATCACTAAAGTATTTATTTTATTTTTTTGTTATGAGTTGATCATTGCTAAAGAAATATATCCTACTAAAGGTAGAATAGAGCTGAGTTTTGTAGCTGGTTTTGTGTCCCAATCTTTCCACTTAAGGTCTAGTTTGCCTACAGAAGATGGTCTGTTCTGGCACTTTGTCACCTATTACTAGGAATCTTTGCTATGTTTATTCACATATATTCCACAGGATTTGCTTTGTAATAGATTTTGACCTCACTCCCAAAATTTCCCGTCCAATTCCATTCTTTTCTCCTCTGCCAATCTGATCCCTTCTGGTCCCACCCCTACTTCTCCCCAGTCAACCTTTGACCTACAGTTCATCCTGACTGAAGATTGTTCTGGGACTTGAGGTTAGCATAATCATCATCAGAGAGACCAGATAGACTTCATCCAGAAACTGATGGGAGTAGATACAGACTCCTAAGCCAAACATTTGGTGAAGAATAGATGGTCCTAGGGAGGAGTAAGAGAAAGAACCAAATAAATTGGAGGTCTCAGAGACACCACCAGAAGAACTTGGCTATAGAATCTACTGAGTGAGACTTATCGGGCGTTGTTACTGGCCTGCAGTAATGTTAAACACTGGGTAACCTGGAAAAATGGAGTTAGAAGGAAGAGCAGCTGCTAGAGAGAGTTAGGGATAGGATAGAGTGGCCACAGACATACCCACCCACGTGGAAGGGTAAAAATTAGACAGGAGACTTTACTGCTCAGCCATCTTGGTTCTTTAATAATGAATCCTTTGTTCCCCCAACAGGTATATTACCTGAGGCAAAAACCACTCCCCCCAAAACACGTCAGTGTAACAGTCCAATCAGTGACTTCCTTGTTACTATGTGGGGGTGGAGCTTTTGAATGTAACTGGATCCAGGTTTCGTTCAACAGGTGGGCAGCCACAGCCCTGGGGCCCTTGGCACTGTTTCGCTTTTGATACTGTCTGGGCTGTGGGGAGGGAGTCCACAGGGGTTTGTACAGATCAAGGAATATGTACAGGTATGACCTAGGTCTTCTCCATGCATGTATGGTGTGGTGGTGCAGGTTGGTGTTCTTGTGTGATTCCTAACTGTGGGAAAGTCAGGTGTGTTTTTGGGGTGGAGGGAAGTGTCTTTGACTCTTATGCAGTGGGATTCCCCCCTCCTCCTACTGGCTTGCCTCATCCAGCCTTGATGTAGTATGTGACTGGTTTTACTATAGCTTGTCATGCTCTGTTTAGGTGATGCCCCTGGGAGTCCTGCTCTTTTCTTAGGGGAGGCAGAGAAAGGGTGGATCTGGAAAAGAAGGGAAGCAGGGGAAAAGACTAGGAGGAGGGCAGGAACGGGAAAATGCATTGGGATGTAATATATGAGGGAATTAAAAAAAAGTTTGTCTGGGGAGATGGCTAAGTGGATAAAGTTCCTGCTGTGCAGAGAAAAGAGCCTGAGTTCAGATTCCTGCCATTCATAGAATTCAGCCTTGTATGTGTGCATGCTTCCATAGCACCAGCTCTGATGGAGTAGAGATGGAGGGAATGTGGAGCTTGATGTCCAGATAGTACAGACAATCAGCGATCTCTGGGTTCAGTGAAAGCCTGTCTCAAAAGGCAATATTGATGATTAAGATGACACCTGATTCTGTGCTCTAACTCCACAGATATACAGGCTTGGGGCTCTACATGTACATACACAGTGTAGACACACAAAAGAAAAGTGCGGTTCACACAAACTCAGTTTTGTTTGCATGTATATGAAATATATATATATATATATATATATATATATATATATATATATGAGAGGTGTGTTATTAGAGTCTAAATTAATTTCTTACCCAGGTGGATTAAATTGTCACATTCAATGGGATTTCTATATTAAAATGTGGAAAAATATAGACAGTTTGTTTTCCTTGTGTACTTGAATAAGGAAGATATAGTGTATGGAGATACTATGGAACTCTTATTCCAGAAAGTGGGAGACAACAACATTTAAGACAAAATGCTGAGGGCCCGATGAGAGCAAACTAAACTACATTATTAAGTAAGCACGTTCATGGGGTGCTGTTCTAGAGAACTGGCATTTTCAAATATGAAAGAGAGTTAAATTTTTTTGCACTAAATCACTACATTCATCTCAGATGAAATGCCTTTGGGTGTCTGCACAGGGTGACTGTGACTGATGAATTCTGCTCTGTTTTTTCTGTCCCTATCAGAGCCTGTCAATCAACACATACTCATCACCTATGAGAAAAAATTGAAGTTTCTATACTCTCCTGACCCTTCGTTTTGAAAAAGAAATGGCTTACTTGTATCAGTGGTCAGTGCTGTTTTCATGATGGGAAATTTTCTAGGACTGAGAATAATGGTAGATTGTGTCTGTAGCTGTCATCTACTCATATATCTGTTCCTGGGGATTTGTCCATTCAGTGTCTTTGAATAAGAAAAACCAATGCACTTCAGGTACAACACATATATCGCGATTGTTTACCTACTTTGTGTTGCAAGCAGTTCTAGACATCAGTTGTTAGCAAAAACAGAGGTGTAAACTTTTGGAAATATGATATAGAGCATGAAGCAAGTGCCATGAGTGTGTGGCGCAGCACTTGTGGTAGGATTCTAGATCACATACTAGGCTCATATGGGCTTCTGTAATCCTTGCAATGGTATTCGCCATGACTTAGCCATCCGTGAAATCAAAAGGAACTCTGACTGCTTCCACATCACCCCAGTCAAAAGACTGTCCTCAAGAGAACAAATTACAACACGTGCTGGTGAGGATGAATGAAAACAAGAACTTTTGCTCATGGCTGCTGGATAAGTGAATTTGTGCAGCCACAGTGAAAACCTGCACATACAGACTTCAGAGTCTTGAAAAGAAAATGACCATTTGGCACAGTTATATAATGACTGGTGATATATGCCTGGAAGTCTCTAGGAAACGCATAATAAAAATACTTTCATATCTGTACTTATTGCTGCACTCTTCACAATATGCAAGAAGTGGAACCGCCCAGATATCTTTCAGCAGATTATTACATCATATATATATATATATATATATATATATATATATATATATATATATATATTGTTACCTTCCCTCTTCACTTCAGCCATCGGACTTCTAGCAGCCCTTGCTTGGAGGCTAACACCTGGGAGCTAAGGCAGATGCTGTCTGTTGACTGTCTGTTCGTCTTTGAAGAAGCAGCCAAGTATGCCCACCACCTGAGTATGCCCATTGCCTGAGCATGCCCACTGCCTGAATATGCCAGCTGCTTGAAGATCTTCTGAATCTGGGGACTTTGGCACCTGAACTTTCTTTGTAGTGTAATCTAGAGACTTGTTTTCAGTTTCTCCTGTGACTATAAAAATCCTGGTTTCTTCTCAGTATAGTGGAGCCTTGATTGGGATGCAACTTGGCTTCGTGTTTTCTCTCTGCATTTCAAACCCTTTATTTCAGGTCCTTTGTTCCCTCCTGGCTGAAGAGAACCCCGTTCGTGAAACTGCGGGCAGTTTCAGTACATGAACACTACAGAATTTCAAGTAACAAAAATAGAAAAAAGAAATCATGACATTTCCAGGAAAATAATGAAACTAGAAACCAATATATTAAGCCAAATAAGCCAGACATGAAAAGCAAATACTATGTTTTATCTTCTATTCAAATTTAATTTTAATATTTGCCTGTGATTTTAAGTATGTGCTTGTAAGTCACAGAACTAGAAAGAAGCATGAGATTTTACAGTAAGAAATCTTACAAAAGATGAGAAATACGGACACTAATGGGATATAGATAATAAGGAAGCAGAAGGAGATAGAAACTGAGAAGAAAGGGAAACCAACTGTGAGGAGGCAGTAAAGGAAATGTACTAATGAAAGTAAAAGATCACTCAACTATATAGTGATAGCAAGTTAAAAATACTAAAAATTTAAATTAACAAAAAGAATATCTCACAGATGTCTGGAAATCTTAAGAATAGCCTCAACCATTTTCTCCCATATTCTATAAAAGACAGTTCTTACAGAGTCCCAGGTATTGAACAATAGGTCAGAAGATTTGACATAAAAAAATATAGAAACCAAAGAAAGCTTATATGTTATGTTAGGCCTCTGGATACTTCTGTTATTATAAATTATGGAATATTGGAGAATAAATAATTATAATACAATAATTGTGAATAAATAATTAAAAACATATAAATTAGTACTAAAACATTAAATAATACAATGCCCAGTCATTGTACTCTAAAAGTAAAAAGATATGCAATAGGCTGATTACAGCATAGTTACCCTATGGACACACAAGCTGTACCTGAAGGAATGGTGGGAATTATGGGTAAGCATGATATGGAGTAAACAGAACTGAAGGTTTTCCTACATGGTAACCATTCAGTAAAGTGAAACCCATGCTAACCGATAGCAAGATGTTCTGTAAATACTAAAACACGAATTACAAAGTCTTTGTCTTAAAATGAAGTCTCCAGAGAAGAGGTGAGTATGTGATTACTTTTTATAGATATTTCCTTATGCATTTACCTCATTTCAACCAGTAAAGATATTAATAGTCTTTCACATTCCCAGAAAAAAAAATGTGTGATGGTTTGTTTAAATTATCAGCCTGACAGTCTAGAACACAGAATCACCTGGGAAGAGAATTTCAATGAGTAATTTTCTAGACTGTCCTATGGCTGTGCCTGTGAAGGAGTTGTAATTATTTTTAGTAAACTAGTGTGAAAAGACCCACCCTGGATATGGGCAATACCGCAACTGGATGAAAAGGAGAAAGTAAGGTGAGAAAATTCACACATATTCATTGATCTCTGCTCTTTTTTATATTAAAGCATTTAATTATAATATAATATAATATAATATAATATATTTTGTTCATGCTCTTTCCCCTCCCAAAACTCCCCAAGATCCTCTGCCTCTCCCAACCTACCTAATGTCACATTCTCTCTGTTTCTCTGTCTTTTTTTCTAAAAAGAAAATCCAAAAGATCAAAATCAAACTCTAGAGCAGACCAGGTTCCATGTCCAGGAAGAGTTAACAAATACAACACAGATGCCATGTTATTTTTGAGGGTGTTTCTTCCATTTTGGTATGTTTTACCTTAGTGGTTTTTGTTTGGTTGCTTCCTCCTCTTTACTGTAGAAGTTCTGTGATTAGCTGCTTCAAGATCCCACTGCCATGACTTCCCCACAGTGGTAGACTGCAACCTGAATTTGTATGGTCAGTATTTATTATCACAGCAAAAGAGAAAGAAACATAGATTTCAAACCCCATTCCAAGTATATTGTTATATGAGTCGAATTCTCAGTTCTGGTGAAATAAAAACCTCCAAGAAAACAAGACAAGAATCTTGTGACTTCAGTTACTTCTAAACATAGAATTATTTTTAGAATGTGTTTTTGTAGATTTCCTAAGTACAGCAGTATGGTGGTTTGAATATGCTTATTCCAAGGAGAAACATTATTAGATATGTCCTTGTTGGAGTAGAAATTGCCTTGGTGGAAAAAGTGTATCAATGTGAGGGTGATCTTTGAGAGCTTCCCCCTAGATACTTGAGGATGGCAGACTTCTATCTGCCATCTGATCAAAATGTAAAACTCTCAGCTCCTCTATTACCATTCCTGCCTGGATGCTACCATACTCACCATCTTGACGATAATGAACTGAAACTCTGAACCTGTAAACCTGCTCCAATTAAATGTTTGCTTTTATAAGAGTTGTCACAGCCATGGTGTATCTTTACAGCCATGGAAACCCCAAGACAAGAAGATAGGAGTGAGTGCACTTCAGATTATTCATTACAATTTGCTACTCTTATTTGTTTATATACCTCTATAGAAAAACCTGTTTTTGCCTCTTGCACCCCCATGTGGCTTGATTGTCCTTGTGATTGAACACTTTTCTCAGGTGACTCCTTTTAACCCTCAGAGTATAAATTATTTTATGCTCTGAGTAAATTTGACTATTGCATTACACTTTAGTCAGCATCATTTATCAGCTTCATTCTCCCAGGTCACATGACTCTAGAGCTATAAACAATTGATAACACAAATACTTATTTAGACCTAGTTGACTCATTATCATTATTTTCCTTGGGTTTTCCTGGTGATTTCATCCAGACATTGAATGGCAAGATTGACTAGGGAAGGAAAGACCACCGAGCTACTCAATCACCTAGTCATCATCTAGTCATTTTGAATGGAGATTATCTACAGAAGATTGGAAAAGCAGAGAGAACATCTTAACTTGTTTGCAAGAATTTAACCACATTAGCTTATGTCAACTACAAGAAGACTGCAGTAAACCTATTTCATCCAGATTAAGTCCCTCCTGTAGCCAAAAGCAGAGGAAAAGGGACAGTGAGAGGGAGCCATCAGCCAGAGTGATGTACCTAGAAATGCTGGGAACTGGCAATGTATTCACTGAATGGCCCTGTAATTCAGAATATGTGGAAACACTCACTGTACAAGATATTAAAATGTCTGTTGAATATGAAAATTCAAACATGAAAGAAATGTGGTTAAATACTCGGATCTTAAAATAATTTGAGAATTATCATAATATTATGAATAAATTATGAACTTAAAATATTTATTCAAAGTAGGTCGGCTACAGTAAAGACATAAAAGAGAAAAGTTCTTAAGTTCATTTCTGGAAACTTACATTACAAAAATCATTGCTATGAGAAATTAGATGCAATCAAAGACCATAGTATAATCATATCAGAGTGGCTAGGAAGACAGATAATTAGACACAGTTACAGTCTTCTGGATGGTGCAAAAGCAGCTGTTCTCTTTTGGCTGTCTTTTAAGTAATCTACTTGTCATTATCTTGTATTTCTAAATATATATCCACTGATATAACAATTTTTCTTATATTCATTTGTTTAAATTCAAATGAATTTGTATAAAGTATTGTACTAGATTGCCTTTCTCACTGGAGTGACAACACATCTGACAAAGGCAACTTGAGGAAGGATTACTTTGGGGTCTGAAGCATCCACTAGGCGAAGTGATAGCACCCGGACTGTCTCTAAAGTCTATCAGTTTGACAAGTACAACAAAGATCAGTCTGATGACATGTGTATTCAGACACTCTGCGACCTACTTTAAGCCATTGCAATCAGAGATCCTGTAAACTTCTTTCCTCATACATCATAGGAGCAAGCATGACCGTGGACAGAGTCGATCCTTACAACACATGAATTTTTTTGCCTTGTAATATTCTAATCAATACTATACTCACAGGCCAAGCCTTTTCTGATTTTACAACATTCTCTAGTAAACAATATGTCTCTATAATAAACTCAATTAAAAACTTCTTCATTTACATTTTATATTTCAAGATGCAGCTTGTTAGATTTTTGGAAAATTATCAGAACCATGGTATTTAGGTTTGTTTTGATTTTTTTACTTAAAATTAAATACTATACCTAAACTTGGAAAAAGAATGATCAGTAATCAAGAGTGCTTGTTGCCCTTACAGAGATCTCCTTTTGATTCCCAGACTATATCTCTAGCTCTACAATGTTAAATACCCTTCTCTGGACTTCTTGCTCTAAGGGGAACATGATTGAATGAAATAAGAATGAAAACTGGGTTAATATGAAGTTTTCTTACAGGGTATTTTATTCTATTGTATAAATTTACTGAAATACATCCCATGTTATATAGTACACAGTATTGAGTTATAGCTCATGACATATAGTAAAATCATATGTGGCACTTGTACTATTAGGCTGAGAGAAAGAAGCCAATGAGAGACATGTTGTGATGGTTTGTATATGCTTGGCTCTGGCAGTTGCACTATCAAGAGGTGTGACCTCTTTGGAGTAGGTGTGTCAGTAGGGGCATGAGCTTTAGCACACTCTGCCTAGCTTCCTGTAAGCCAGTCTTCTCCTAGCAGCCATCAGATGAAGATGGAGACCTCTCAGCTTCTCCTGTACCACATTTGATTGGATGCTGCCAGGCTCCTTCCTACCTTGATAAGCATGAACTGAAACTCTGAACTTGTAAGCTAGCTCCAATTCAATATTGTTTCTTAAGAGATGTCTTGGTCATAGTGTCTGTTTACAGCAGTAAAACCCGAACTATCATAGATGTACATAAAGAGAATGAAGTGTCATGTTTGCCAGAATCATTGGGTCTAGATGTTGGAGTGAGCTAATAGACATTGGGGTTCTTTATGAGATGATGAAAATCCTATAAATTGCATATATTAAAAGTTTTGCATTTATACATTCTGTGAACAAAGTATTTAGGACTGGTGAGATGGCTGAGTTAGTAAAGTCACTTATGGCTAAGATAGACAACCTAAAATAAGTCTGTAGGACCAACAGGGTTGAAAAAATTAATTTCCAAAAACTATCTTCTAATCCATACACACATGAGATTACTTACACACACACACACACACACACAGAGAGAGAGAGAGAGAGAGAGAGAGAGAGAG